>NC_056728.1:208410662-208478162 GCF_019279795.1 Protopterus annectens | reverse complement strand
CGTTATTGTGTCCCCATGAATATGGATATTGCTGAACCAATTCATGCATGGGTACGTAATTTATGGCTATAGCCTTTGTTTTATCTTCATTAATTTTATACCCTGAAAAGAACTGAAACTGCCTCAAAATGTTCCACAGCACTGAAATGTCATTTTCTGGATTTATCAGGTACAAATTAATATCAGCAGCAACTAAAGCCAGATTGTCTTAATTACCATTCCAATTATATCATTGCATATGAGTCCCTTATTTTCTTTGCCATTGCAATCCTTCATATATCCTCCTAATTAACCTTATTGTTGTATCAGGGAATGCAAATGCTTCCATTGCCCTACTCATAAAATCCCAACTCACTCTGTCAAATGCTTTCTCTGCATCAAGACCCACCAACAGCAGCAATATTTTCTTATATTCTGCTTCCCTCTTGATCATCATTGTTTTGTTAATGCTGTCAAATGCTGGTCTTCTTACCATAAAGCCTCACTGATCCAATTAAACTGTTTGTGAGAGAGCACACTTCCTAGAAAAGGGGAAAGTGACCCCCAAAGGAAAAGAAATGTAAGGTGAAAAACAAAGGGCCTGAATTGTGGCAACACATTTGCCATTCTTTAGCCATTACAGACGTACAGATTTTGTAACAATTTAAAATTTAAATAGGTCTATATGAAGCAAGGTCTGAGGTGTCTGTTAAACAAAATCTTTCAGACCTTCATCACATTCTTCCCTCCTAACTTGCAAACTTCCACAGGTATACCATCTGCTCCTGGAGACCTTCCTGCAGAATTGAAAACATGCACCCGTGAATTACCATATAGGTGGCAGTACACTAGACACCGAAAGTGTGATAAGAGACTTAGGGACACAGGTGGACAGTGGTCTCACCTTCAATAACCACATCGCCACAACAGTCAGGAAATCCTTCTATGTGGCACACCTCATCACTAAGGGCTTTTCATCCAGGAAAAAAAGAGGTCATTGTCCCACTGTACTTATCCCTCATTAGACCCATTACAGAATACAACACCCTGTTTAGTATGTACCTCTCAAGACATCTGCAACAACTGGAAAGGCCGGAGAAATACCTCACTAAAAGAATCACAGGCCTAAAGCAGATGCCCTACGCTGACCGCCTTAAAAATCTCCAGCTATACTCTGTTGCATATTGTCTTCTCAGAGGCGATCTCTGTTTAACATACAAGGCCATGTCAAACCCAGAGCTGTTGGACATGCTACACACAGAAATCCCAGTCCCTCAGAGCCACACGCTCCAGGGATCATTCACAATAAACAAAACATGCTGGAGGGATAGGTTCCTGACCCAGAGACTCCCCAGACTCTGGAATAGATTGCCCATACATGTCAAGCAGAGTGCCTCTTTGGCCCTCTTCAAAAGGAACCTTGACGATTGGATGGGAGAAATGAAATTTAACGCGGGGATTACGTCAGTCGCCCCGCTAGACGGGGGTCCAGGGAAGTAAATAGTGTAGGAAGAAATAGCCAGGGAATTGTTATGGCTAGGCTTGTATAGGCCCTAGGGCTGATAGTCTAGTACCAACCTATGAACTATGAATCTATGAACCTATGATTACACATCACCTGCAGATTGATCATACACTACCAACCTATGAACCTATGATTACACATCACCTGCAGATTGATTATACACCACCATTTTTATGTTTGTTTTTATGTTTTGTTCTTTGGTCACCTCTTAGAAACCTCTCACATGATTAGACAGTCCTTTACTTTAACAATACCTTTCTTAAAATAGTTAAATCTAGCACCCACAAGAAAAATACAAGCAAAACCTAGGCACATACATTGGCTAACTAAAGATACCATAGCATTGCTGAAACAAAGTGACAGGGCATGGTCCGCTTACCACACCACCAAAAGTAAAACAAACCAAACAACATATCAACAGCTCCAAAACCAAGCTAAGAAACAGATAAGACAAACAAATGTACTTCCCATCACATCAACAAACCCACCAATAGAACCCCAAAAGATTTTGGCAAAACATTAACAATCTTCTCAACTCGGGCTATACCCCAACCCCCCACCACCACCAGCCATCTCTAAGGTAACTGACCCAATAGCTACACGACTTAATACTCACTTTATTAACTCAATCACATCACTTCTTGGTAATCAGACTAAGCAATGTCTCATTGTACCTCTCCCTCTTCTGATTACCCCACTCCCTTCTCTTTTACCCCAATCCAAGCTAACTACATAATATCACTCCTTTCCAAGGTCAGACCCTGCTGTCTAGCGACTGACTAACTACCCAATGAATTCCTCAAAATTGTTGCCCCCCTCAATAGCCAATCTCATATCAATCCTGATCAACTGGTCAATCTCTGAACAATATTCCCCTTTCTACGGAAAATATCTCGCAACATTCCCCTACACAAAGGCAGCCCCTCTAGACATCTAAAACTACCGTCCCATAGCCATCCTCTCCCTTCTAGCTAAAATCCTAGAAAAATGCATTCACTCCCAACTACTCATTCACCTCCTCAATCACAACCTCCTCAAGAAGGAAGGCGAGATGAAGGACAACTAACATGGAACGTTATGGTAGGTACATAACTTCTTTATGTTAAGTTGTCCCATCTTGCCTTCGCTCTTGCTGTTTGGGACAGCGTCCCTAGCACCTAAAGACCCGGGGTGGCTCATTGGAACAGACTCTTCAGAACACTGGAAACAAAGGAAGCCCTGCTCCGGGAGACCACATCCACTTTGTAATGAGAGATAAATGTATGAGGGTTTGCCCAAGTGGCAGCTGCACAAATTGAGTCTATGGGCAATTTAGACTGTAAGGCTACAGAAGTGGCTAATGCTCTAGTAGAATGTCCTTTTGGTTTTACTGGTAGATCTTTATGCCTTAAATGATAAATAAAGGCAATGGTGTCAGATGGAAGGCCTTGCTTACTGTGAGCATAGGAGAGAAATAACTGGTCTGACTTTCTTAGCTCTTTAGTCCTATGGAGGTAAAAACGTAATTGTCTATGCACATCCAGTTGGTGAAGACTGTATTCTGCCTTGCTGCTTTGATTGGGAAAGAAAACGGGGAGATCAATGGATCGATTTAAATTGTTTTCTGAACAGACTTTTGGTAGGAAGGATGGGCTGGTTCTTAGAGAAACTCTATCTTTGTGAAAAATCATATATGGAGGACGAACACAGAGTGCTTGGAGTTCTGAAACACGTCTAGCTGAGGTAACAGCAATCAGAAAAAAGTGTTTTCCAAGAAAGGAATTTTAAGGGACATGATGCTGCTGGTTCAAAGGGAGACAGAATTAAAGAAGTCAAAACTAAATTGAGATCCCAAGGAGGAGGTGGAAACTTAACTGGGAGTCTAAGAAGAGATGTTCCTCTCATGAAGGCTTTGCAGAGCTTATGAGACATTACGCTAGAATTAAGAATTCCAATATGAAAATTAAATATGGCAGCCAGTTGTATCCTGATGGTAGCAGCAGCTGCACCCGACTGAAAAAGCTCTGCTAGAAATTCCAGAATTTGATGGACTGGGGCTGAAAAGGGGTCTAAGTTTCTAGATTCTGCCCAGTATGAAAGTCTCTTCCATTTGCTAGCAATAGTCTTTCTCGTAGTTAACTTATGAGAGGAAACAATAATATCACAAACTGTTGGGGAGATACTTGGGAGCCTGGCTAAGGTAGGAAGTGGAGTAACCAAGCTGTGAGCTTGAGAGTCTTAAGGGATTGGTGTAACCCGCCTGACTGACTAATCAAAAGATCTGGTACCGGGACCAGAATCCAAGGTTGGTCTAGGAGGTGGAGGTGCAGGAACGGAAACCATATCTGTCAAGGCCAATAGGGGGCAATGAGGATCATTTTGCAACCCAACAATTTTGCTTTCTGTATGAGTCTTGGAATTAGGGGAAATGGGAGAAATGCATAAAGGAGTCCCTGAGGCCAATCTCGGACTACAGCGATCCTGGGTGTTTGACCTGGAGGAGGAAGCAGGGAGAAGTAGCTGCTGCATTTGTTGTTGAGGGAAGTGGCAAATATAGACTGCAGCAAGGCTGGCCCCATTTGCGGAAGAGAAGATCCGCAACTTCCTGATTCAGAGACCACTCGTGAGGCATGAAGATAGCCCTGCTGAGCCTGTCTGCTATAACGTTGGATTTCCCAGGGATGTGCACTGCTGTCAGAAAACGTTGGGAGGAAATCACCCATTGCCATAGTCTGAGGGCTACTCGACAAAAGGGGTAGGACCTGGTGCCGCCCTGCTTGTTGATGTACCACACAACTGACATGTCTTTTTGGATCGCAATAGTCCTGGAAGGAAGAGAGTCTTGAAGAGCTTGCAATGCTAGGAGCACTGCTCTCATCTCTAGGACATTGATAAGCAGATGGTACTTGTGAGGTTGCCACATGCCTTGGACTGTCCTTGCCTACACAATGCCCTCCCCACCCTATCAGGGAGGCGTCGGTTGTCACTGTGGCTACCGGAGGGGGTTGTATGAAAGGTCTGCCCTGAGATACCAGTGGGGAGACCATCCACCAAGAGAGGTGTGTTTTGCATGTTTCTGTAATCAGGATCATGTGAGACATGGGTAGTTCCTGGAAGGACCACTGCGTAAAAAGAAGCCACTGAAGGATTCTCATGTGGTAACGTGCTAATGGAACAAGAAGAATGGCAGCTGCCATGGAGCTTAGAGCTTGCAGGACATGTCTGACTTGAATCTTTCTGCTCTGCATTAGAAGAGACATTTGTTGGTGAATAGTGAAAACCCTTTCCTGAGGTAACCTTGCAAACATCTGTTTTGTATTTAATTCTGCTCCTATATATGTAACAGACTGACAGGGCAACAAGGCAGATTTTTCGAAATTTACTGCAATGCCCAGTTGGATGCAGGTTGACATTGTATAATCCCATGCCTCTAAGAGTTGATGCCTGGTGGTAGCAGTGAGGAGCCAGTCATCTAGATAGGGAAACACCTGGAATCCTTGACGTCTCAGGTGAGCCGTGACTACTGCCATACATTTGGTGAACACCCTGGGGGCTGTGGTGAGACCAAAGGGCAGAGCTCTGAACTGGTAATGACTGGCCCCTACCCAGAAGCGAAGAAATCTCCTGGAGCGTCTGTCCATTTTGATATGGTAGTACACATCCTGAAGATCTATAGATCACATCCAACTGTCCTGACCCAGAAAGGGGAGAATGGACTGCAGTGTTACCATCCGGAACTTTTCTTTTTGTACAGACTGGTTCAATCTGCTGAGATCCAGTATTGGTCTCCAGTCCCCTACCTTTTTTGGTACAAAAATAATCTTGAGTAAGATCCAGATACTAGTTGGTCTGTGGGGACTTCCTGAATGGCTCTTTTTTCTATCAGTTTTGAGACTTGTATGACTGCTTGATCCCTTAAATTGGGTGGGACATCTGGGATGGACTTTTTTGACACTAGAGGGGGTTGATGGAAGGGAATTTTATAACCTCCAGATATAACAGATAACAACCATCTGTCTCTTGTTATATTTTGCCAGGCTTTTGGGTACAGCGAAAGTCTTCCCCTGACTGTCTCCAGAGGTGAGCAGTCGGGTAACCAGTCAAGGATGCTGGAAGGGTTTGGCAGAGAAAGTTTCTCTGTCACCCTGATTTTACGGTCCCCCTCTGCCACGAGGGCGGCGCCTGACATCAAAGAGACATTGCCAATAAAGATCCACATAACGCTTTAGCAACTCATGCTGAAAGAAATGTCTGTCATTATTTCACTTATAAGGTGACAGAGAATGTATATAGTGGAGTAAGAAAAGGTGACAATGAAAATATTACTGAATGCAGGGAGAGTAAGTGGATTGTGAACCTCCGTGATGATATTGAGCCTGGCTTGAATAACATCATTCCACTGAAACCTACACTAAAAGCTAGAGACTAACCATTACTTAATATGGAGGTGTGTATGGCTTAATAATTCATGATTGGTTACACCCCTCCAAAGCAAAAAGCATAGGAAATAGAACACCCTCAATTGAGAAGGAAGAGGACTGGTGCATTCAAACAGCTGATTGACAGCGTGATGATTGAATGATTCTTCCAACAGTAAAGGAAGTAAGAACTATAAAAAGGAACTTCCAGTCCCAATCTCTACAATCTGAAGATACCGAAAGCGCTTATCGTTTGGAATACAGAGGGACTGTTTTATTCTATACCAAGATTTTAACTCGACATGAAGATTTTAATAATTTTTTCTACAATAAAAGGATTTTAACTACCACTAAAGCCAAAAGCTACTATTTGAACTGTTTGAACTGTTTGATTGGTTAAGTTATAATGACAATTTGCTACTAAAGTTTACAGCAGCTACTACATCTTCAGTGTGGATACTTTGTATATCAGACTTGAAAGATTGGACACCTTGAAACCATCACTTCGCTACAGTGTAACTGCATTCACAGCATGGATATCTTGTAAGTGCATTTAACTGAAGCACTGGAAATTCATGCAAATTTTTATAAATATGCTGCACTTTTACAAGTTTTATATCATTTAATTACACTACCTATTTCTCAAGAGAATCGTACTTCATTGGCCATTGTTGTACAGCGCTTCATTTTGAGTACTGTCTTTACTTGTTACTGACAGCTGTACTTTAGCATTAGGAGGTACACTCATTACACTGACCTTTGGGATAAGGTCTGTTAGGAGAGGAAAAACGGACTCCCACGGCAAAGTGTGTCTTGCCTTCCTGCTCACACCTGGTAAGCGTGTCTTTCACCTGAGGCCCAAATAGCGAGGAGCCATCAAAGGGAGTATTTGTGAAGGATGCTCGAAAGGGTTCCGCAAATTGACAAAGCCGGGGCTAAGCAGGTCTCCTGAGAGCCACTCCTGTACCTGCGGCTCTGCTCGCTCCATCAGCTGCATAGGAAATAAGCCTCATGGAGGAGTTGACTATTAAGAGTCGCAAGCTGGGAAGCTATTTTTGCTGATGCTCCCTCAGCTGTAGGATCTTGTAGGGTATCTCCAAGCTCTTTCAGGAGACCCCTTTAAAGTCGTGTAAAATGAGAGAGATAATTCAGGGACCTCATGGAGAAGGTGGCTGAGGAAAACATTTGCTTCCCATATCTGTCCATCTTCCTAGAATCTGGTGGATGGACAGATGAAAAAGTTTCTACTAACTCTTTCATGGTGGCAGCTGCTACCACCATGGCATCCACTGGCACACCTTTAGTGAAAAATAGTTTGTCCTGGGGGAGCTGTTATGAATTTATTTGGTCTTCTCGGAGTAGGTTCCACAGAATCCGGAGCTGACCAAGCCTTTCGAGCCACTGCAGACATGCGTGGTTCGAAAGATGGAGACACCCAGAAGGTGGAGGATAGGGAACCAAATGGCTCCAGGTATACAGACTCGTCCTCAGTAGGAGCTAGGGAAGACCAGCCACTCCTCTGCCTAAGCATTTCAAGGATGTCTGAAAAGGAAACATCTTCTGAGGGGGACCTGGGGGACCTTTCCAATTCATCCAGGTCTGTATCTGAGGTGACAGACTCAGGGGAGTCTAGGTGCTTCCTCTTGCACTTCTTCCGGGGAGGCTGCTCTGAGTGATCAGGGGAGGCCTCGGAAGAAGAGGGATCACCCAATGGGGTGTCCTGGGGCATAGGTTCCCTATGCTTCTGGGTCGGAGGAGCAGAGGTTGGCACAGGCACCACGAGGGATGCAGCCGATGGGGCTGATAGTAGGGCTGTTTCAGGGGACAGCACACTTAGCATGACATCGAAGGCATCCCGACCCAGAGGCAAAGAAAGCTCCGGCACCGAAGAGATGGGAGTCCTCCGCGTTGAGGGTGACGGCTCCGAGGCCGATGTGGGAGCCGAGCTCACCTGCGCCGAAGCTCCGAGAAGGAGACTGGGGTCGGACAAGGGTCCGATGCCACTCACCCCCTCGGACAGAGCCTCGGCGCCCAGATCCCTCGATGGACAGAACAATCGAGGTAATCAGAGCCGATGTCGAAACTGAAGAGGAGGTGATCGGCACGGTCGGTTCTACTATCAGCACGTCCATGGTCTCAGACTCTGAACTAAGTGTAGTCGGAGAAGGAATGGAGATGGAGGCGGATGGAGCTGCAACCTGCTGTGGTGGGCTGGAAAGTAATTTCGCAAGGGCCTGTGACTTAAGCAACCTGCTGACCACTCTCTCCAAGTCCTGATCCGATAACCTAGAGGATCGAGAGGAGTGGGATGAAGAGCGATGACTGCATTCACTTCCTAGTAAGGGTGACTGTGGCACCGAGTGGATTGGCTTCAATGAAGGAGACCTTGCTCGCTTGTGGCTCCAAGACAGCTCCGAGGTACCAGTTGGAGCCGAGGGAGGAGTTGTCTTGTCGATGCTAGTCGGCACCGACAAACTTGGTTGTTCAAGCCCAAGGGTCGGTTCCAAAGATGGAGACCATGGCTTGACAGACTTAGAGGATTTCACTGGCTGATAACCTTTAGCCGGGGAATCCTGTGGTTTCAATAATTCTCTAAGGATTAATTTGTTTTTGTGCTCCTGCAGGACCCTTGGACTAAATGCATGACAGACAGAGAAGGAGTCCTGCAGGTGCACAGCCCCTAAACAATAAACACAGCTAGTGTGCCCATCTGTCAGAGACATTTTCTGACAGCATGAGTCACACTTTTTGAAGCCGGAAACTTTGGCCTCTTTAGACATCTTTCAACAAGATTTTTTTTTTTTTTTTTTTTTTTTAAGAAAAAAAAAAAAAAAAGGAGAGCCTCTAACTTAAACAGCTGTCCTAAGGGGCGGGGGAAGCAAGAACTCTCTAATTTAAACAAGTTCAGGGGAAACAGAAAGGCCTGCGAGTATGGAGCGATGGCCAACAAAGCACAACACACAAGAAAAGGCGATAAGGGGATAAAAAAGAACTATGCAGACAAAAACTTGTTAAGTTCTAAAGAATAAACAACAACAATAATAATAGAAAAAAACTATACTAAGCCTGAGCCAGTAATGAATCAACCTCGCAACTGAAGCGGTTAACGAGATCTGGGTAGCTGATGCTGAGCATTCTGGGATAAGGGTTAGCCTCGAGCAGCTCTCGAGCTATAGAAGTAGGCTGAGTCCACAGCTCCGTACCCAAACAGCAAGAACGAAGGCAAGATGGGACAACTTAACATCATAAGGTTCAATAGCCACATCTCCCTTACCATCAAAAAGTCCACTCCAAACTAGGCACCCTACATAGAATTAAACCTTACCTTACAGAAAGTGCCAGACTAGCCACTGCCCACATACATCTACTTTGCACCCTCTTCTATGGCTCCCAAGTATTTGCAAACATTTGTAAATCAGACCTAAATAATCCAAAATCCTCCTAAAACAAAATTGCCAAATATGCTACAGCGCACGCTTACAGATCCCACCACTGCACTGTACTCTCACAACTCAAATGGTTAGAACTCCCAAACCTTCCAACATTAAACCAACTGTCCATAGCCCACAAAATAATTCACCACCAAACAACTGCCAGCACACTCTAACCTAATCCAACCCAGCAGAAATCCTAGATCACTAAGATTCTCTAATAAAGTAATGTTAAAGATTACTCAACCCCACAACACACTACTCCCTCACACCACCCTAAACTAGCTCATTCCCACAGCTACAATTATCTGCTGAAAGCTAACTTGCTCCAACACTCTCTTTCAGTTAGCAATGTCAACACATACACTGCTTTGTCCTACAACTGTTGTGGAGACTGCATTGCTCTATCTTGACAAACTGTATCACACTGTTCTCACTACTAATTCATGCTGTTAATTAATCTCAAACTGTGTTAATTTTGTTAATTAGTTATTTGTTTTTAATTACTATACTGGATTTGCTTTGTACATTGAGAATATTAATATATGTCAATTTTTTTGTTCAATATTATTTATTTGTATGGATTTTCTCCCTGGGCCTCCACTGAAAATGGGCTTTGTGCCCAATCGAACATAAACAAATGAAATAAATAAATAAATAATTTATTTCATCTCCTCTTTTCTTAACTGTTAATTCTTGAGCCTCACCAATCTCTAACCTTGTCGTATTTAATTAAATCTTCTATAAATATTTCTATTTGTGTGCTTTCTCTATTTTCTCATTTTTCTGCTTTATATAAATTTTCATAAAATTTCTGAACTATCCCTAATACACCTACAGGCTCTCTTGTTATTTTTCTTGTTATATGCTCCCTAAGTTTGGTGACAACCTTTTCTATTTTCTGCTGCCTAAGTCGTTGTGCTGAAAGTTTTTGTGTGGAGTTATTATCAAAAACAGTGTCAGGTGGGATTTTATGAGCAGGGCAACGGTAGCATTTGCTTTCCACTGTAGAATGTTGTTGTTTGTCTTTCGGCTTTTCCCGGTTAGGGGTCACCACAGCGGAACTCCAGTCCGCTAATGATTGGCAGTTGGTTTTTATGGTGTCGAGTTGCCAGCCCAATGACCAACCTTCAACGAAGGCACACCCATTCAACGCATGTCTTTCGAACGCACTCTCGACCGCTGGGAACACATGCAGACTCCACACAGAAGGGACTCCTAACTGAAGCAGAGAATCGAACGGGAGAACCTCTTGCTGTGAGGCAACAACGCTACCGCTGCACCACCGCGTAAGTATGCTTTCCACTGTAGAATAATAGAGTTAATTTAAAAAGCTATATGAAGAGGTGGAAATGAGAAGTTATATACTTACCATAACGTTCCATGTTAGTTGTCTTCTTCTCGCCTTCTTTCTTGCTGGATGGGTTCAGAGCCGAACCTCGGCTCTGACTCGGCCTATTACTAAAGCTCGAGAGCTATTTTTACTGGCTCGAGGCTATCCTATGTCCCATAATGCTAGGCGTGATATACCCAGATCTCGTTTGATAGCTAACACTATGGACATACATGTCCCCACCATGACAGAGAACATATATATATATATATATATATATATATATATATATATATATATATATATATATATATATATACCTCTATACATCTAGGTATACAAAAACTCTTATAAGAGTTACCAAGAAAGGGAAAGAGGTAGCTAAGGAGATTGCCAGGCTAGGGGGATGGAGGATGGGATGCAAGAAAGAAGGCAAGAATACAACTAACATGGAACGTTATGGTAAGTACATAACTTCTCAATGTTAAAGTTGTTAATCTCGCCTTCATTCTTGCTGGATGGGACAGCATCCCTAGCACCTTAGTCCTGGGTGGCTCAATGGAACAAACTCTTGAATACAGTGGAACCAAAATCAGCCCCACTTCTAGAGGTCATGTCCAGCTTGTAATGAGAAATGAAAGTATGAGGAGAGGCCCATGTTGCCACTGCACAAAATGGAATCCATTGGCAATCTTGCCTGAAAGGCTACTGAAGAAGCTAATGCTCTGGTTGATTGAGCTCTGGGCTTAATAGGGAGCTCTTTATGCCTCAATTGGTAAATCAACATAACAGAGGTCAACCACCTGGTCAAGGTTAATTTGGAAACTGGCAGGCCTTGTTTCCCTTCCGCGTAAGACAGGAAGAGCTGTTCTGATTTCCTCGTCTGCTTGGTTCTATCCAGGTAGAACCGTAATTGACGGTGGACGTCTAGACAATGTAACTTCCGTTCAGACCTACTGGTATAAAGTGGGAAGAAAACAGGAAGATCGATGGTCTGATTCAGATTTTTTTCAGAGTACTTTGGGTAAAAAGGATGGATTAGTTCTAAGTGATACTCTATCTTTGTGAAAAACAAGGTAAGGAGGGCGAACACAAAGGGCTTGAAGTTCCGATACCCTTCTCGCTGAAGTGATGGCTACTAAAAAACAGAGTTTTCCAAGAGAGCAACTTTAACTAACAGGAAGCCGCAGGCTCTAAATGAGGGAGAATTAAAGACGACAGCACCAAATTTAGGTCCCATGGTGGGGGAGGATCTTTTACCGGGGGCCTAAGTAAGAGGGTTTCTTTTAGAAAGGCTTTACAAAGTTTGTGTGACATAATGCTGGTCTCTGACAATCCAACATGAAAATTCGCAATAGCTGCCAACTGAACTCTGATGGTGGCTGAAGAAGATCCCATTTGAAAAAGTTCTGCCAAAAACTCTAAGACTGTATGGACAGGGGCTGTAAAAGGGTCAACTTGTTTCTCCCCTGCCCAAACAGAGAAACGCTTCCATTTGCTAGCACAAGTCTTTCTGGTAGTAGACTTGTATGAAGAGAGGATGATGTCATGAACTGAATGAGAGATTGAGGAAAGCCTGGCTAGGGTTGGAAGTGGAGCAACCAAGCTGTGAGGTTGAGAGATTGGAGAGATTGATGCAGCCCGCCCGACTGATGTGTCAGAAGATCTAGCGCTGGGTCCAGATGCTAGGGTTGATCTAGTGGATGACGTTGCAGGAACGGAAACCAAATTTGTCGAGGCCAGTAAGGGGCAACAAGGATCATTCTGGATCTCAAAACAGTTGCTTTCTGGATTAGCTGAGTAATTAAGGGAAAGGGGGGAAAAGCATGCAGAAGACCCCGGAGCCAATCGTGCACTAGAGCGTCTCTGGGGGGGAAGACCTGGAAGAGGGTGAAGAAGTCTGGGCACTTGCTGTTTTGAGGGGTTGCAAAAAGATCGCAGCAAGGCTGACCCCACCTCCTGAAGATTTTTTCCGCTACTAGCTGGTTGAGAGACCACTCGTGGGGCATGAGAATGGCTCTGCTCAGCCTGTCCGCTATGATGTTGGACTTCCCGGGGATATGCGTTGCTACCAGAAACCGTTGAGAAGAGATCGCCCACTGCCACAGTCTGAGTGCTTCTCGACATAGGGGGTAGGACCTGGTTCCGCCCTGCTTGCTGATGTACCACACTACAGACATATTGTCTGTCTGAATTGCAATAGTCCCAGTGGGTAGAGAGTCTTGAAGGGCCTGCAACGCTAAAAGTACCGCTCTCATTTCCAAGACATTTATGTGCAGGTGGCTTTCGAAAGGCTGCCATGTGCCCTGGACTGTCCTGCCCTGAAAATGCCCCCCCCCCACTCGATCAGGGAGGCATCCGTTGTCACAGTAGCCACAGGAGGAGGAAGGACAAAGGGACTGCTCTGAAGAACCTGAGGGGAGACCATCCACCACGAAAGGTGCCTTCTGCATGACTGAGTGATTAGAATGCTGTGTGACACTGGAAGCTGTTGAAAGGACCACTGGGAAAACAGCATCCATTGCAGGATCCGCATGTGAAAGCGAGCTAGGTGGAGTAATGTGATAGCTGCTGCCATGACACCTAGGGTTTTTAGTACGAATCTGGCCTGGACTCGGTCTCTTGTAGTAGGATTTGAACATGATCGCGAATGTCTGAAATCCTTTGTACAGGCAGTTTTGCTGACAGTTCCACAGTGTTTAAAACGGCGCCTATGAAGGTAATAGATTGACAAGGTAGACTTTTCGGAGTTTATAGAGATACCTAGCTTGTTGTAAATTTGGAGGGTATAATCTCTGGAATGGAGTAGCTGACGCTTGGCGGTGGCAGTAAGGAGCCAGTCGTCTAAGTATGGAAACACCTGGAATCCTTTTCGTCTCAGGTGAGCCGCAACCACTGCCATGCATTTGGTAAACACCCTGGGGGCTGTGGTGAGGCCAAAGGGCAGGGCTCTGAATTGGTAATGACTGGCTCCCAGCCGGAAGCGGAGAAACCTCCTGGAGCGCCTATTCATTTTGATATGATAGTACGCATCCTGAAGGTCTACAGAGCACATCCAATTGTCCTGACCCAGGAAGGGTAGAATAGACTGAAGCGTGACTATCCGGAATTTCATTCTTTGAACAGAATTGTTCAGCCTGCTGAGATCCAAAATAGGACTCCAGTCCCCTGTCTTTTTTGGTACCAAAAAGAACTTGGAGTAGACTCCTGATCCTTGCTGATCTGCTGGGACTGGCTGGATGGCTCTTTTTTCTAGCAGCTTTGATCCCTCAGACCGGGTGGAACATCTGGAAGGGGCCCTTTTGGCGGTTGTGGGGTATGAATAAAGGGAATTTTGTAACCTTCGGATATGATCGACCATACCCAATTGTCTTGCGTGAGGGAATGCCAGGCTTCTGGGTACAGTGATAGTCTTCCCCAGACTGCCTCAGAAGGTGGACAGTCGGGCAGCTCCTCAGGGGTGCTGGAAGGGTTTGTCAGAGAAGGATTCTCTGCTACCCTGATTCTGCGGACCCCCCTGCCCCTCGGGCGGCATCTATTATTGTTCTCTCCTCTGCCTCTGGAGGGAAGCTCACCACGTGCGTCAGGCAGTACTCCCTGAGGTTTGCGGAACCACATTTTCCCACCTTTCTGACCCTTAGGGTATGGTCTAGAAGGGGTAGAAAAATGGACTCCTACGGCAGAGAGAGTCTTGCCTTCCTGCTTAATGTATCCTTCACTTGAGGTCCAAACAAGGCAGAACCATCAAAGGGGGTGTTAGTGAAGGATGCCTTGAAGGGGTCAGCAAAATTGCAAAGCCGCATCCAGGCGTGTCTCCTTAGAGCAACGCCCATGCCTGCAGCCCTACTCGCTCCAGCGGCTGCATAGGAAAGGAGCCGCATGGAGGAGTTGACAATAGAGTTTAGGGTCCCCAGCTGGGAGTTGATCTTTTCCTGAGACCCCGCAGCTGATGGGTCCTGTAAGGTATCACCCAGTTCCTTGAGAAGGTCCCTCCGGAGACGGGTGAAATGGCACAAATAATTCAGCGACCGCATAGCAAAGGTCACGGAGGAAAACATCCGCTTGCCATACCTGTCCATAGTCCTAGATTCCTTAATAGGAAGATGGACAGGTACTGAAGGGTCTGCCAACTCCTTTTTAGTGGCCACCGCCACCACCATGGCATCAACAGGGGCGCCCTTAGTTAGAAACTGCTTGTCAGAAGGGGCTGTAATAAATTTTGTAGGCCTCCGGGGAGTTGGTTCCATAGTATCCGAAGCCGTCCACGCCTTTCGAGCCACCACATCCATGAGTGGGTCGAAAGGCGGAGACACCCAGGAGGTGGAAGGGCGAGAACCAAACGCATCCAGGTACACCGACTCATCCTCAGAAGGGTTAAGGGCAGACTAGTTTCCCCTCTGCTTAAGAATCTCCAGGATGTCAGAAAATGAGACATCCTCAGAGGGGGATCTTTGGGACCCTTCTGAGTCATCCAAGTCAGTGTCCAATGTGACTGACTCAGGGGAGTCTACATGCTTCCTCTTGCATTTTCTCTTTCGAGGGGGCTCCCCTGAAGGATCAGGGGAGGCCTCGGAAGAGGAGGATACACCCAATGGGGCTACCTGTAGCGTCGGTTCTCCACGCTCGGGATCGAAAGAGCGGGTAGAGACTGAAGCAGGCACCATAGAAAGAGGAGCCGAAGGAGCCGACCGTGGAGCAGGCACAGGGGCCAGCACACTCCTCATGACCTCAAAGGCGAACTCTATCAGGCAGGGAAGGGGGTCCCGACTCCGAAGAGACAAGGACTCCTCCCGGCACCGGGAGGGACTGCTCCGAGGCCGATGTCGGGGCCGAACTCACCTGCGCCGAAGCTCCGAGGGGGAGAACGGGGCCGGACAAGGGTCCAATGCCACTCGCCCCCTCGGAACCGACGAGAGAGTCCCGATGCCTGGATCCCTCCAAGGATGGAACCAAGGAAGAGATCGGAGCCAACGAGGGAGCCGAAAGGAGTGGTATCGGCTCCGACGGTCCCGACCCCTATGATCTCTCGGCTCCGAACTCAAAGGAAGAGTCGGAGGAGGAATTGAAGAGGGAGTAGTGAAAGCCACTGCCTGATGAGGAGGGCTATGCAACATTTGGGCCAGTGCCTGCGACTTAAGTAGTCTGCTAACCACCCTCTCGAGGTCATGGTCCGACAGCCTGGAAGACCGAGAGGAATGGGATCTGTGACTCCGCTCCAATAACAAGGGAGACTTCGGAGCCGAATGGACAGATTCCAGGGAAGGAGACCTGGAACGCTTTCTGCTCAAAGACGGCTCCAACAGCAGTCAGAGCTGACTGAGGCCTCGAATCATCGGTTCCATCTGGAACCGATGCAGTGGTAGTAGTAGCACCGCTCGGCGACGGCTCCGAACATGCAGCCAACGGTTTGGCGGGCTTGGAAGGTTTACCCGACGAAGGCTTAGCTGGGGAACCTTCAGGCTTTAACAAGCCTCTCAAAATAAGTTTGTTTCTGCATTCCTGCAGGACTCTTGGACTGAACGCATGACAGACAGAACAAGAGTCCTGCAGGTGCAGAGGGCCCAAGCAATATACACAAGAAGTGTGACCGTCTGTCAGACATCTTCTGACAGCACGAGTCACACTTCTTGAAGCCCGAGACCTTGGTGTCTTTCGACATCCTGAAACAAGGATGACGGGCAGAAAAAGACAACTCTGGGAGGTCTAGTCACAATCAGCCAACACACACACACACACACACACACACACACACACACACACACACACAAAGGTTGTAACAGACCAAGAAATAAACAAAAAAACCCACACTTATTAATACAATTTAACTAGGCACACACATACATCTACAGACAAAAAAAAAACAAAGGGATTTGCTACTACAGAAAAGTATGCAAGAAGTTTGGCCAAGGGCCTAACTATTCAGTGAGGGGAAAAACTGTATAAAAAACTACCTAAGAGGGAATCCTAAACAGGGATCTAAAGGGTAGTAACTATAAAAAACTATCGCTAAGATTTTAACCCAAAAAGCTGACTAAAAACAAGAAAAATATTAATACAACCTGGAGCCGGCAAAAAGACGCAACCTCGTAGATGAAGCGGCAAACGAGATCTGGGTATATCACGCCTAGCATTATGGGACATAGGATAGCCTCGAGCCGGTAAAAATAGCTCTCTAGCTTTAGTAATAAGCAGAGTCGGAGCCGAGGTTCGGCTCCGAACCCATCCAGCAAGAATGAAGGCGAGATTGACAACTTAACATTAAAAATTAGATGGGAGAGCTGCTCTCCAACAAGCTGTATTTGAAAAGAGGAACTAGGAAGTTAGAAGAGATCAGAAATTGAGACTAGAAAGGCACTTTATGAAAGAACAATGACAGGACATCTGTAGAAGTATGTAACAAAGTCCTGACAGGCTAGGATTTCTGCTTGAAATTATATGCATAGATACTTTCACACACCAAGAAGCAGACTTCAGATAATTTTCTCTGAGACAGCAAATACAGACAGGTGTGATGGGAAAGACAAAAATTAATTGGGAACATATTTTTTTGGGAATGTAATGACTTTGGCAGACTTTAAAATTCCCTACAGAGTAATTTGTCAGAAATACTGGAGGAGCAAATGGGTGCAACTAAGTATATTATTCTTTTCAGCTGGGATACAAGATACACATAAAAAAAAATTATAAGCTAAGCTTATTACTTTGGAATGCCAAAAAAAGCAATTACTAGAAAATGGAAATCAGAATTTAAACTAGGTGCACATAAAGTACTGAATATTGTAAACTTGATCCAAGAATTGGAGATGGCAACTTTAGGAAAGGGAAGGCACAAATTACAAAGAAATGCATCCTCTGATCCCACACTGATGGATTTGTTGTACAAAACTAATAGCATCAGAAATACCCATTCTAAGGGCCTAAATGTCTGAAACAAATTGGATGTACTGGAGAGACCAGTATAAAAGATAACCCCTTCTCTGGAACAGGCTTCCCATCCATGTGAAGTAAAGCTTATCCCTATCCCAGTTCAAACATAACTTGGAGAAATGGATGGAGAAATGAAAGTTTACCCCTGGTTTGGCACCCATGCCCTAAATGGACATGGTTAGCCTGTGAATGCATGATGTTTACAAGCCTATATCGTAACCATATAGAGTAGTGACACAGGTCATCAACATTTTGTTAAACTGGGAGTAAGCTTGGCTAGGCTTTAAATACCTCTTAGGCTGACAGCCCAGTAATCAGCTATGAACATGTAAGAAATAAATGGAATTTGTGGGAAGAATACTTGCAGAATAATGTTCAGTACTAGAAGGAATGACGGTTATGGAAAGGCAGGAACAGAGTAACTTATGTGATGCCGTAATGAATAATTGTTAAAAAAAAAAATGATGTATACTGTGCAATAATAAGAACAGAAAATGTCATGCTTCATTTTCTTTTCTATTAATGTATGATTGATCCTGTGCCACTGATTAAAATATGATTTAATAAGGGTTCGATCCTCGGCTGAGTTGCCTTCTGTGCGATGTCTGCATGTCCTCCCTGTGGTCGCGTGGGTTTCCTCCGGGTGCTCCGGTTTCCTCCCACATCCTAAAGACATGCTGTAGGTGGATTGGACACTCCAAATTGGCCCTAGGTGTGAGTGTGTGCGTGTGTGTGCCTTCCATGGAAGGTTGGGCGCCGGGCTGGCAACTCGACACCATAAAACTCCACTGCCAGTCATGAGCGGACAGGTGATCCACTGTGGCGACCCCTAACCGGGAAAAAACGAAAGAAGATGATGCAGGAAAAATAAACATTAACAGATAAAACAGGAAGAAATTTGATAAAACTGTGATATATTAATCAAAAGTTAAGTCTCCAGGTAAAAAGGTAGTCCTATGTAAATTTTGAAGTTAGGAAGAAGTGATAAACAGATAGAAGTTTTGATTATTATTATTTTAAAAGGGTGGGGGTTACCCCAAGATGGTAAAGGCCCTTCAGAACCAACTTCACATAGATCAACTTCAATTTTAAACCATGATAATAAAGTGTGTATGTCTATACCTGCTAAGAAAATGGCAAGGGTATCACCAATGTTGACAAGAGAGGGAAACATTTGACAAGATTATAGGACAATGATGATCCAGAGGGAAGCAAAGTGCAAGAAATGCCATTGTTGGCGATTGGTCTTGATGCAGAGAAGGCATTCAACAGAGTCATCTGGGATGTTACAGGAAGGAAATTAGCTTTCTCTGACAGAATAACAGAGTTAATAAGGAGGATTGCTTGGTCTAGGGAAAGAATTAACATGGATGGGTTTCCCTCTGACAAGCTGCATTCTAAGGGTAGCTCAAAACCTAGTTTCAGGTGGGGGTTGTTGAGCCAGCCCATCTTGGCTGCTAGTCATTGCCTGACGTGTATTTTCTGTGTTGTACTTCCATTACAAACTGCATTTCTGTGAATTTGTGCAGAGATGATATAGCAGAGAGCTAAATTCTCCTGACTGTAAGCAGAGTTGGAATCTTTTCCCATCTGATATTCCAAACTGATAAGTACACTTTTTGCAACTCAGTTTGCACTGTGCTGTATTTATGTATTTGTTTTATTATTTATGTATATGCTGTATTGTTTCTGTCCTTTGTTGTTGCCTGCGCTGTTTTTTTTCTGCCCTCCCTCCCAAGTGTTCTTGTAGTCAAACTTGGTGGCTTTGGGTTTGCCTGCCCCTGCTGTAAATATGATCTTGGTCACTGCTCCCAGGCCAATCTCATTTGATCACTCAACATAGTGCAGTAAGATTATTTGAGATGGACTACTCCCTTGCTTCTTTGACTTTGAACGCTTCTGTTTCCTCCCGCTCCACTTAAAAAAAAAAAAAAAAAATTACACTTTATTCATCTGTTTTTACTGTAATTGTGTTCTTCATACTTTATTAACTTATTTTTTTCTGTGTACTCAAGTGTTCGAATGCTTTTATTCTGCTGAATTTAATACTGCTTGTTAGTAGGCTAATTAAATTTATCTGTTACTCTAAGCATTTTAAGCTTTAGTCTTAGCACTTGTGCTTCAGGCAAGTTACTTTACATTTAAGAAGGTTCTTGTGGTCTACACTCTTGTGGACAAACCCTTAACAAAACCTTCTCTCCATAAAGTCCTGCATACCACTGCTAGAATCTCCTTGTGTTCTGACTGTGTGTGCATCTCAATCTCAAAATATAGAGCTGATAATATCTTTTTTTGCGCTTTTACCTGTTCAGAGTTCTGCAAGGTCTTAATTTTTTCTTGACTGAATTATTTATAGATTTGCTGGCATTGTCTTCTGATACTCTAAGTGTCTCCATTTTGATTTTTTCCTAATTTGCTGCTTTCTGTACTTGTTTTTAGTTGTTTTCTAATTTAACTGCATTTATTTAAACTGTATTTGATTTAATATTGCTACACACTCAAGTGTGCTAGCTTGCACTGCATTTGAATTGCTTTTACTGCTGTTTTAGCTGCTTTTCTGTACAAAAATAAAGTTCTAAGCTTGCTTCCCACCTTTCTTGTAACTAGTCTAGTCCAGATATAGATTTTCTGTAGCCAGGACTGTCTGTAAGCTTCTGAGCCCCCCTCAGCCTTTCTGTGTTGGAGGGAAGCCTTCTAGCTCATCAGTGGGAGTGGTAAGCACTAGACAGCCTATCTATCACAAGGGGAGTGATTTCTGGCCCAGAAATTGTAGTTTATTGCTGTTTGGACAGTTTTTTCATCCCTTTCAACTTTCTGGTTTAAAAACCCACATTTGTGCGGGTTTACACTTGTTTAAGCTCTGCACAGTGGCGCTGAGCTGAGGTAAACTATTACTGGTGCCAGAAAGTCTGCTCTTCAATTTTCCCTTAGATCTTGCTAGTTCTTTCTCTCTCTCTTGCTGTTCAAATAGCTTAATTGCTTTGCATTTCAACAGGTTTTTGTAGCAATTATTGTAGCACACCCAAGTGCCATCAGCACTTGTCGTTCTTCACAGAAATAGCTCCAGAACTTAGTAGTTATGACCGCCCCTCCTGGCATAGTGAAAGGGCAGTTTCCTGCGTTTTCTCCTATTAACATGGTGCTCTTGGGCATTCTGAGGCAGTGTAGCAACTGCCTCATGTACACAGACAACCCTCTCCTCTTACCTCCCAACACACAGACTTGTGAGAGATGCACTTATATCACCAAATTGGAAGCTATGCACCCTCCATCCAAGACCGGAATAGCTGGTCAGGAAGAGAAGGTCGGCACCTGAACCACACCACATGGAACACACAGCCCTCCAAAACACCCACATCACAGCTCTCACAAAAAAATCACAAACCATACACCCACCTTCGCGGAGGCTCTCAATAGAGGTCTCTGCTGTTTTGGGTAAATTTCTAAGACAGAAACGCACTCTTCCACCACAACACAGCACATACCACAGGACACACAGCTCACCTCCACAGTGTGCCCCTCAACCTAAGCCCCTAAGGCTAAACAGCTTGCCCAATACACTAATCATAGGTGACTTAATAGTGAGCCACACAGATGTCTCACTCACTAGGTTGAATAAGGAAAAGGTAACAGTCAGCTGTCTATCAGGTGCCAGAATTCGACACAACACACACACATTCAGGTCACTCCACAACAAGTACCCTAGACTACATGAAGAGAGACATGGTGGAGTTCTCAGATTATGTGGCCCAGGCAGGTATGACCTTAGCTCTGAACAGAATCCTACCGTCACCCAGAATGATACCGCAGTACAAACAAAAAATGACCGACTTCAACAATTGGCTAAGTTTCTGGTGTCATTCTAAGGGGATCCAGTATCTGTCTGCTTGGGATGACATGATTGACAGACCTCGATGTTTTGCCAGAGATGGCCTGTATCTGTCACCCCTGGGTTTCCGGGTCTTGGCTAAGGTTCTTGCCACCCCTATAGTGCCTTTTGTAGGCGGTGTTCCAAAGACGAAATTACCACCATGACAGCCATAAATAAATGCAATCTGAGGGTCTTGTTGCTCAACGCTAGAAGTCTAAATCTCAAATTGCACTCACTCGAAGCACTCCTCAAAATGGAGAATATCAACATTTGTGCTGTAACACAGACCTAGTTTAAAGTGGCAGAAAGCACCCCTGCCCTACCAGGCTATAACTCATTCCACACCTTTTGCCCCAAAACATGGACCTAAGCTCCAAAGGTGGTGGTATCTCCATACTCAAAGAATATGCACACCTCCAGACTAGTAGCCCAGCATAATGCATCTGAGATACTTCAGGTACAACTAACATTGGGTAACACTGCGATCCTAGTCATAGACTGCTATATGTCCCCAACCATGTCCCTAGACTCCCACACCACGTTCCTAAGCACCCCGGAATCTATAAAGGTCTAACCCAACACTCTCATACTAGGAGACTAACTACCCCTCCACCAACTGGGAAAACTACTCAAGTACCAATACACTGGCCCAACCCTTCCTGGAATTAATCAATTCGGATCAGTTAATTCTGACCCCCACTAGAGGAAGTAACATCCTTGACCTGGTTATTACTAACATTGGCAACCATTGCTCTACACCAATAGTCAGTCTCTCCCTGGTCAGATCAGACCATAAACTAATCACCATGGAAATCCACATCTCACTCACACCCCCCGCAAAGGTAACCACCTTAAAAAACTTCTCCAAAGCTGACTTTGGGCTCCTAAAAACAGAGATAGCTAACTTCACAGGCACCCATGCCAATGGAAAATAGTTGCATGACTGCTGAATCATACACCAATGCACTGTACGAACATGTACATAAAAGCATGGAACTAGCCATACCCAACAGAACCAAGATGGTCTCCTCCAAAAAAAGGAAGCCAATCTGGTGGTCCCCTGCCATTAATAAACTCTACAACAGAAGGAAAAAACTGTTGCAAAAAAAGGTGAAGTCCCACGACCGGAAACACTCCCTTAATAGCCTCAACAGAAAGTTGAGATGCCTCATCATATCTTCGAAAGCCAGCTATGAAGGCAGAATTGTGGCAGACACTAAAAACAACCACAAAGCCTTCTATAGTTATATCAAGGACCTTCATGGCAATACCCAGATTTGCTCTGAGTTGCTGCACAATGGCACCTCCTATACTGAGCCAACAGATATTGCCAACATACTGGCTGACAGATACACTGCCAACTTTACCCCCCCCCCAAAAGACTAATCACAATACCGGAAGAATGCCAGGCACCCAGCATTACTGCAGCACAGGTTAAGGCTGCATTGCTGAAAGCCAAAAATACAACTTCCATGGGACCTGATAATATCCCTGGCTGTGTTCTACATGAACTACAAAGCGAACTGGCATCACATCTATGTGCCCTATTCAGTCACAACCTCGCCTCAGGATTTGTCCCTACCGAATGGCGCACTGCTACAGTCATCCCTCTCCATAAAGGGGGAGCGACTACAGACCCTGGGAATTATCACCCCATTAGCCTGACGTGTCTGATTTGTAAAGCTATGGAGTGCATCATCATGGACCTGATTAACAAAGCTATAGGAAATCTCCAAACTCTAGACCCCATGCAATTTGGCATTGTGAAAAGGAGATCATGCCTGCTCAACCTGGTTGACTTCTCTGAGTCAGTCACCCGGGCTGTGGATGAAGGTAAGACAGTGCATACAGCCTACCTCGATCTTGCCAAGGTCTTTGATACCTTTCTTCACTCAGGAATTATTGATAAACTCACCAAACTAAGCATCAACCCCTATATCACTAGGTGGGTTGCAGATTGGCTCACAGAACATACAGTGTGAAAGTAGTGGACTCCAAGTCAGACTGCCGACCAGTCACAAGTGAAATCCCACAGGGATCGTCCTGGGTCCTCTCCTGTTTGGCATCTAATTCTCAGAAGTCCAGGCCAACACAAAGGGTCTCTGGCTGACCAAGTTTGCAGACAACTGCAAGCTGGGAGCCATTATTAACTCACCAAGTGATACAGACATCTTACAGAAAGGCCTCACTGAGAACAATGACTGGTGTCGAAACCATGACCTTAAGCTTAACACCAAAAAATGTGTCATTCCCTTTGGTAAAAACTCAGTTCCTACTAATTACCACACTGATGGGAGCCCACTGAACACTGAAGGAGTTATAAGAGATCTGGGGATCCAGGCTGACAGCAACCTCTTCTTCGACCACCACACTGCCACTCTGGTCAGAAAGTCCTTCTATGTGGCACATCTCAATACCAAGGGTTTTGCATCCAGGAAGAAAGAGGTGATAGTCTCTCTCTCTCTCTCTCTCTACTCTTCTCTCATTAGACCAGTCAGAGTATAATGCCACATTTGGCATGTACCTCACTAGACACCTGCAACAACTGGAGAGGCCACAGAAGTACCTCATGAAGAGGATCCTAGGTATTAAACACACGTCCTACACAGACAGACTCAAAAGACTCCAGCTATTCTCGGTCTCATATCGCCTACTTAGAGGCGATCTATGCTTGACTTACAAAGCCATGTCTGACCCAGCTCTGTAGAAATGCTACAGCTAAAGAAATCCCAATCCCTCAGCACCACACACTCCAGAGACCTCAACCTCATTACCACAATCAACAGAACATGCTGGAGGGACAGGTTCCTCACACAGAGACTGCCCATGCTCTGGAATAGACTTCCCATACATGTCAAGCAGAGCACCTTACTGTCCCCTCTTCAACAGAAATCTTCATGAGTGGATGGGTGATAGAAAGTTCACCCTGGGGATCACTCCAGTGGCTCTACTTGATAGAGGCAATGGGAACTAATGTCGGGTGGCATGATGCCAGGGCACTTCCATGGGCTAGGCTTCTAAAGGCTCCAGGGCCATTAGCCTAGTACACGTCTATGAACCTATACACTTATGAATCTATCTGAAGAGAAGAACAAGGCCGGATATTCTCTTTCCCCTTCATTTGCTTTATATTAAGAACTGTTAGCATAGAAAATAAGGAATTCACAAACTCATGCATACAACTGACTGTAATCAAGAACACAGCTTTATTTGCAAATGGTGTGTGTGTGTGTGTATGTATATATATATATATATATATATATATATATATATATATATATATATATATATATATATTATTTTTTTTTTTTTTTTTTTTTTTTTTTTGCTCTTGACAAATTCAGAAATGGGCATTTTGGTGTCTGGAACATTTTAAAACAGTGTTTAACATATGTGAACTGGTTCAGCAATATCCATACTTATGGGGCATAAAGTGATTAAGTAATAATACGTATGGATTAAAAAGGATTTTACTATGGCAGCTAAAAGTATAACGTAGAAGACAGAAGCTCTTGGTTATGGATATGGATAATAAGATATAAGCAGTGAACATCTTTTTCATCCCTTTGAAAATAAATTAATAAATAGTTGAAATAATTTACTTGGGAAGGGGAGGAAGGCAAGATTTAGTGGGATAAGGTGATTTGACCCAGAGAGCAAGGTGGGTTGGGATTAGTTACGGTACTTTACAGCTACATAGTTAAGGCCCCTATACAAAACTCAAGTAGAGTAAACCAAAGTGGAAAATAATGAAAAAAAAAAATAAAAATAAAAATAAAAAAGGCAGGGGGGTAGATCAACAGTGCAATAGAAGGGGCTAGGGTGCATGACACAGGCTCTTAAGGAGAAGAGCAGCAACAGCCATGCAAAACATTCTATTCAGAAAGTATTCCAAGAAATAAGTCAGCATGGGAATAGGGAAAGGACACTCTACCAATAGGGAGGTTTGTACATAACGGCATAGAAAATATCCCAAGTCCGGCTCATAACTGAATGAAGAAAATTAGCAAAGGAACCACAGAACTGGAACCAAACAACTCAAATGGGAAAGGTAACAGAGTGGAAGGACACTAAGCACAAGTTTGGCCTGCGGGTTAGGGACCGCCTTCGCATCAGGGATGGACAAAAGTATAGGCAAAGAGAAATGGATGTGGGAGGGCCAAGTGAAAGACCAGCTTTGGTGAATTTTTTAGGACAGTACATAAAATGACATGATAACTATAAGAATCAGTCAGACGAGGTTCTAAAAAATTCAGAAAAAGAGAATGGTCTGCATACATCAACTGGACATAAGCTGATTTAAGTATATTTCCTGCATTTTATTGTGGTTGTTATAACTTGGACTGATTCCTCAGATCTAGCTCTGTTGAAACTGTCTTGTGTGTGTGTCTGAAGCTCTGCACTAGTTGTTAAACTGCTCTGAAATTCCTTTAAGTGTTAATTAGCTTGGGGGGTTAAAAAAAAAAATCTCTTGTTTTCCTGCCTTACTGAACTAGAGTAGTCCAGTTTCAGAGTTGCTGATCCCTGGGCTTTGTTTTTAGTTCCTGTTACTGATCCATTGCCTTATTAGAAAGGAGGGAAGTTTCTTTGCTTACCAGTGGGAGTGGGAAGCACTGAGCAGCCTTTTTGTCTGATTTGGTGAAGTTTCAGCCAGAAACTAGTAGTCCATTGGTAGTTTTGGGCCAATTCCTAGCTCCTTTCAGCCCCCTGCTA
Source organism: Protopterus annectens (assembly GCF_019279795.1). NCBI lineage: Eukaryota > Metazoa > Chordata > Ceratodontiformes > Protopteridae > Protopterus > Protopterus annectens. The sequence goes on along the minus strand of NC_056728.1, from coordinate 208,451,986 downwards.
TAAAACACGCTAAACGCGCGTTTTCCAGCTTGTACCTACTCAGCACAGATCCTCGTGGTGGCCTGCAGAGTGAGCCAGGCAGCAGAGAGCTAAAAGAGTGACTTTCTACCAGATAAAAGTATTTTTTGTGGCTTTCCCACTGTTATTAAGCTAGCGACTGCATTTCGCCTGTTTTCCTGCTACTTTAAGTGATTTCTGCATTTTACACTGTTTATTGCGCTTTAAGTTACTAATTGTTGCAAATTGTTTCTGTAGGCTACACACTAAATTGCGCTAGCCGATTTAAAGCATTTATAGCATTTACTGTCTGAAAAAAAAAAAAAATCTCTTGTTTTCCCGCCTTACTGAACTAGAGTAGTCCAGTTTCAGAGTTGCTGATCCCTGGGCTTTGTTTTTAGTTCCTGTTACTGATCCATTGCCTTATTAGGAAGGAGGGAAGTTTCTTTGCTTACGAGTGGGAGTGGGAAGCACTGAGCGGCCTTTTTGTCCGATTTGGTGAAGTTTCAGCCAGAAACTAGTAGTCCATTGGTTGTTTTGGGCCAATTCCTAGCTCCCTTCAGCCCCTTGCTATAAAACACGCTAAATGCGCGTAAGTGCGATTTAGCGCAGAGTTGCCACTGTTGCACACAAGAGCAGCGGCGGTTAAACAAGGTTAAACTATTCGGGCCATCTAAATTCCACTCTTCAAATTTTCCCTTAGAACTACCTTCCTCGAGCTGTACTGCTGATCTAACCAGCATATCCTATAACTGAAAAGTTCATCTCTACTTGATTCCCAAGTAGACTATTCTCTATCTGTAAAGCCTAGCACTTACTCCTACAGTACTTGTACCTTGATAAAGCACTCTTATTATAGATAGTACCCCACCAGCCTAAAATCCACTTCCCCCGGAGTCCTTTGAAAGTCTCTTTATCTACTACTTCTAGTATGTCGAGGGATCAGTTGCTAGTGTCCTCTTCAGCTCAACTGGTGAACCTGGGAATATTGAGGCAATGTTACAATTGCCTCATGTACACAGACAATCCTCTCCTTCTCCCACAAAACACAAATACATGTGAGAGATGCAACTATACGGCCAAACTGGAGGCTGAGCTCTCTCAACATAGGACTGGCAAGACCAGACAGGAGGAGAAGATAACCACACACAATACATTCCCAGTCACACATGGTACCATCACAACTTCAAATCATACACATACTCACACAAAGACATACTCGGAGGCTCTGATCAAAAATTTACCAAAGCAGCAGAGGCCACCAAAGCAGACACCCAAACAACTACCACCTCCTGACCCAACACATGCAACACATAGACCACACAGTCAGAGTGTCAAACAGTCACAGCCCTTAAGGCCAAACAAAATGCCAGACACACTTGTCATTGGTGATTCCATAGTCAGACACACTGACGTCCCGCTCACCAGACTGAGTAAAGAGAAGGTCACAGTAAGCTGCCTGTCGGGCTCTAGAATCCGCCACATAACGCAAGCACTCAGGTCTCTCAACAGCAGGTACAAGTACGACTCAGTCATTGTCCATGCTGGTGTCAACGACCTGAGACGTACCTCCTTGGACTACATGAAAAGGGACATCGAGGAGCTCTCTGATTATGTAGCCCAGGCAGGTATGACTCTGACCTTGAGCAGTATCCTACCTTCACCTAGAATGATGCCACAATACAGTGATAAGATGATCAGCTTTAATAATTGGCTTAAATTCTGGTGTCATTCAAAGGGGATCCAATGTCTGTCTGCCTGGGATGACATGCTGGACAAGCCACGCTGCTTCACAAGGGACGGCTTGCACCTGTCACCCTGGGCTTCCGGATATTGGCAAAGGCTCTTGCCACCCCATATTGCCTTTTTAGGCAAGGCTCAAATTCTAAACCTACCACCCTAGAATACCAAAAGGAAAAAAACTAAGGGTAATGCTGCTCAATGCCAGAAGTCTCAATCTCAAGATGCACGCACTCGAGGCCCTTCTCAATATGGAGAACATCGATGTCTGTGCTGTGACAGAAACCTGGTTCAAGGCTCCTGAGAGCACCCCAGCACTAACAGGTTTCACCTCATATCATGCCCGCCCGAAAATCCGGACAACACCAAGAAAGGAGGGGGGGTGTCCATATTCATAAAGGACACCCACACCTCAAGGTTGGTGGCAACGCACGATGCATCGGAGACCATCCAGGTGCAATTAACTTTTAGTTATGTACTCACCATAACTTCAGATGTTTGGGATCCATCTCGCCTACATTCTGAATGATGGGTTCGGAGCCGATCCCTCGGCTCCGACTCGGCACGCTTATGCCAAAGAGCGAAGTCTCTTATTGGCTGAGCTTACTATATCCCAGGATGCACCACTACCATTCCCCCAGATCTAGTTTGTCCGCATACATGCACACACGCATACCCTGCTTATATAACATCGTCAGATGAACAAGATAAAAACAGTCGAGCTCAAAACCGTTCTATCTCTTCTGATCTGCAAGGCAGGGGGAAGGAGGGTGGGTATCAGGAATGTAGGCGAGATGGATCCCAAACATCTGAAGTTATGGTGAGTACATAACTAAAAGATGTTATGTGATCCTATCTCGCCTACATTCTGAATGATGGGACAGCGTCCCTAGCACCTGAATCCTGGGTGGCTCACTGGAAAACACTCCTGAGTACCGTGGAACCAAATGATGCTCGTCCTTTAGATGCCACATCCAATTTGTAGTGGGAGATGAAAGTGTGCGGGTTGGACCAAGTAGCCGCAGCACAAATTTCCGATATAGCGAGCTTGGAATGAAAGGCTATAGAAGTAGCCATAGCTCTGGTAGAATGAGCTTTGATAGAAGATGTAAGTTGTTTATTCGAAAAAGAATAGGCCTGAGTTATGCAATCTCTGATCCATTTTGAGATTGTAGCTTTTGTGATGGATTGGCCCAATTTATTATCTGAGAAGGACACAAACAACTGGTCTGACTTACGAAGTTGCTGAGTCCTATCTAAATAGAAGCGTAATTGCCTGTGAACATCCAATTTATGGAGAGTGTATTCTGCTTCATTAGAGAATTTTGGAAAGAAAACTGGTAGCTCTAGAGATTGTTGAAGACAGAAACTAGAACAGACTTTTGGGACAAAGGATGGATTAGGCCTAAGTGATACTCTATCCTTGTGGAAAATCAAATACGGTGGTTTAATAGACAGGGCTTGAAGCTCTGAGACTCTTCTTGCAGAAGTAATAGCCACTAAGAATGCCGTTTTCCAAGACAGATATTTTAATTCGCATGTAGCAGCCGGTTCAAAAGGGGGAGATGTTAATGCGCGAAGAACCAAATCAAGATCCCACGGAGGTGCAGGATGAAAAACTGGTGGTCTTAACAGACTGGCACCTTTAATGAACGTTTTGCATAGTCTGCTGCTCATCAAAGGAGGATCCGTGGATTCATGGAACTTAGAGATAGCAGCTAGTTGGACTTTAATAGTTGAGACAGAAGATCCCTGATTAAACAGGGATGTTAAGAATTTCAAAACCTCTGGGACAGGAGCAGTGATAGGGTCAAAGCCCTTGAGTTGAGCCCAGATAGCAAACCTCTTCCACTTACTGAGGTACAATTTGTTAGTGGTGGGTTTGTGGGCCAAGATAAAATGTGAACAACTTCCGGGTCTAGTGTGTGTCTTCTAACTAATGTTGGAAGTGGAGGAGCCAAGCTGTCAATTTTAGAGATTGAAGGGACTGATGCCAATGTCCCGACTGATGGATTAGCAAATCCGAATCAGGTCTAAGGTCCACGGATCGTCCACTGTATGCTTTTTCAGGTAAGGAAACCATATCTGACGAGGCCAGTATGGGGCAATCAGAATCATTGAAGACCCCAGTTGAGAGGCTTTTTGAATAACTTTGGGAAGGAGTGGAATTGGAGGAAAGGCATAAAGTAGCCCTGTTGGCCAAGGTTGTACTAGAGCATCCATGGCTGGTACTTCCTGATGTGGAATCAAAGAGAAGAACCTCTGGCACTTGGTGTTTTGTGGAGTTGCAAATAGGTCGCAGCAGCGTCCCCATCTCTTGAAAACCTGGGCTGCTACTGTGCGGTTTAGAGACCATTCGTGAGGAGAGAGAATTGTCCTGCTTAACTTGTCCGCCAAAACATTTGACTTTCCGGGATGTGGGTCGCTACCAAGAAGCGGTTGGTAGCTACAGCCCATTCCCACACTCTCATGGCCTCTCTGCAAAGGGGATACGATCTGGTCCCTCCTTGTTTGTTCAGATACCAAACCACCGACATGTTGTCTGTGTGGATGGCGATAATGCCCTGAGGAAGAAACTTGTGTAAGGCCTGTAGGGATAGAAGTACAGCCCTCATCTCCAACACGTTGATGTGGAGAAGAGCTTTCCGGAAGCCAGGAGCCCTGAACTAGCCTGCCCAGACAATGCCCCCACCCTATCTGGGAGGCATCTGTCGTCAGGGTAACCACTGGAGGGGAGAACAAAGGGTTTTCCTGATCCAAGTTGGATGTCTGAAGCCACCAGCAAAGGTCCCTTTGCATATTTCCGTAATCATGATGTGATGATTGAGGGAAGATCCTGAAAGGACCATTGAGTTGACAAGAGCCACTGAAGAATCCTCATGTGTAATCTTGCTAGAGGAACTAAAAGAACCGTGGCAGACATTGAGCCCAAAACCTGTAGGACCATCCTGGCTGGGGCTTTGGATCTCGAGATTAGAGCTTGAACTTGGCCCTGTAAAGTTCGGATCCTTTCGGCAGGAAGAAATACGCGCATCAATCTTGAGTCTATCTCTGCTCCTATAAACTTTATGCGTTGAGAGGGCAGCAAGACAGACTTTGACCAATTGAATGTAATCCCTAGGGAAACACCCAGGGAGATGGTGGCTTTGAGGTTGTCCATTAGTAGATGCCTGGTGGTGGCAGTCAGGAGCCAGTCGTCGAGATAGGGAAACACTTGGAATCCAAGACTTCTCAGGTGAGCCGTCACTACTGCCAAACACTTGGTGAACACCCTGGGGGCTGTGGTGAGACCAAAGGGCAGAGCACAAAATTGATAATGACTGACTCCCAGGCTGAAGCGCAGATACCTTCTGGACGCCTGATGTATCGGTATGTGATAATAGGCGTCCTTGAGGTCTATGGAGCACATCCAAACATCCTTCTCCAACAACGGGAGAATGGATTGTAACGTGACCATTCGGAATTTGGATTTCGTGACGGATTGGTTCAGTCTGCTGAGATCCAATATTGGTCTCAGGTCCCCTGTCTTTTTTGGCACTAAAAAGAACCTGGAGTAATTTCCTGATCCGATCTGGTCTGTGGGGACCGGTTGGATGACTCCTTTTTCTAGCAGCTTTAAAGCTTCTACGGCTGCTATTTCCCTTTGACTGGGTGGTGGGTCCAGGATTCTCTTGGACGGTGGGGGTGAGTATTTGAATGGGATGGTGTAACCTCCGGCAATGATCCGAAGCACCCATCTGTCCTGAGTGATTGACTCCCAGGCATTTAGGTGCTTGGCGAAACGACACCCGACTGGCTCCGGAGCAGCACAGCCGGGCAATCCCTCATGACGTGTGGGAGGCTGAAGAGCCACGAAAGGACTCGCGGTCTCCAGAATTGCGGGGCCCTCTGCCGCCTCTGGGACGGCGTCTCCCTGAAAAATTTCCCCGCCCTCTGCCTCTGGACGGGAATCTTCCTGCTGTTGGGAGAAAAACTTGCGAGATTTTCGAACCACATTTTCCCTCCTTTAGCCTTGGGGTAAGGCCGAAAGGGAGTGGAATAACGGGCACCTCGGCAGATAAAGTTTTTCCCTCTTGCTCACAGCGGGTAAGGGTGTCTTTCACCTTGGGTCCAAACAATGAGGACCCATCAAAGGGAGCGTCGGCGAAGGAAGACTTGAAGGCTTCCGCAAACTGACACAAGCGGAGCCAGGCTTGTCTACGTAGAGCCACGCCTGTGCCTGCCGCTCTACCCGCCCCTTCGGCCGCATAGGAAATGAGCCTCATGGACGAGTTAGAAATTGACGTAAGGATAGCCAACTGAGAGCTAACGGACTGGGCTAGCTGCTCAGGTAGGTTACCCGAGAGGGAATCTGACAACTCCTTGACCAGATCCCTCTGGAGCCTTGTAAAATGTGCCAAATAATTCAGAGACCTTAAGGTAAAGGCCGCTGAAGTCAGGGTGCGCTTCCCGTACCTATCCATACTCCTAGACTCCTTATTAGGAGGATGGATAGACGCGTTGAAGCCTCTGCCACGTCCTGTTGTGTAGCAGATGCCACCACCATGGCATCTACAGCCACGCCTTTAGTAAGGAACTCCTTCTCGGGGGGAGCAGATAAAAATTTATTTGGACGAGAAGGGACTGGTTCCACGGTATCTGGATGTTCCCACGCCCTTCGACAAACTAAATCCAGAAGCTCGTCAAGGCGGAGACACCCAGGAGTCGGAGGGCTGAGCCCCAAAGGCCTTGAGGAGCACTGATTCGTCAGCAGAGGGGGGTTTGGATATCCAGCCGCCTCGTTGTTTGAGGATCTCTAAGATGTCTGCAAATGAGACATCATCCGAGGACGACTTCGGGACCCCTCCGCATCATCCATATCAGTGTCCGATGTAATAGACTCGGGGAGTCCACGTGCTTCCTCTTGCACGATCTCTTCCTTGGGGTTCCTCTGAAGACAACTCGAAGAACCCTTAGGAGGAGGGAACCCCACTGGGGTAACCTCAGGCCTCGGGGCTCCGCTGGCTACGGACAGGGAACTGCCAAAGACCCAGTCTCCACGCCCAGAGAAGGTGCTGGTAAAACAGGAGAGATGGCCGAACAGGACTTAGCGAAGGCACTCCTCAGGCCCCTGAAAGCCGGACCCCAGAATCCTGGGAGTGTCCGGTCTCCGGAGCCATGATAGTCGACGGAAGTCCCGCAGCGAAGCACCGAGAGGGAGGCTCGGAACCAGCATAGGTCCCGAAACATCACCCTCGGGTCCAGCCGAAGAAGTCCGCGTACCAAACTCGGACCCGAGGGCCCGGGTTGGAGTAAGGGTCGGAGCCGACCCTGAGATCTCCACCGGCTCCAACAGCACCTGCTCCGACGGAGCGAAGCAGTCGGAGGAGGAATGGCAATGGATGGGCCATGGTCATCGGCTCCGAAGCCAACTGGGTCGGAACCGAAACAAATTTTTGGAAGACTGGGGACTGGAACAGTCTTTGGAGCACCCTGTCTATATCAGAATCTGACATTCTCGAAGACCGAGAGGAAACAGAACGGGTTCGAGAAGGCCTCTCCATCGGCCCCAAGGGACTAGGGGACCGGCTCCGAGGCGACTCGATGAGAATCGGCGCCGAGGGAATACTCACACCAGCTTCCATCGGTGCCGAGGTAGACTTCGGCGCCGAGGAGGAAGTGTCTGAGCGGGCGACCCTTGTCGGCTCCGAGAGCAGTGGAGCCGACGAAGGTGACCCGCCTCTCGATGCCCTAGCCATCGGCTCCGAAGCCAGAGGAGTCGATACTGGTGGCATCGAGGCAGACCGTTCCGACCTCGGCTCCGAAGTCTTTGGAGCCGAAGGAGAGGCCTGCCTAGGTCTCTTGGCAGTCGGATCCGACGGACTGGTCGGAACCGAAGCCCTTTTCTTTTTGGCAGGAGCCGGAGAGGATGCCAAGGCTTCTTCAAAAGAGGGTTTAATTAACCCCTTAAGAATCAATTTATTTTTCCTCTCCTGGAGGACCCTTGAGGAAAAAGCGTGACATACGCTGCATGACTCCTGCAAGTGCTTTGCCCCTAGACAATATACACAGAGCAAATGATCGTCAGTAATAGACATCTTAAAACCACATTTCGAACATTTTTTAAAACCCGAAGGCCTAGGGGTTTGAGACATGATGTTAAACAATTCTTTGACAGGAATTCAAACAACTATAGATTTGCTTGTAATAAATCTAAGCTTACAGTTAAAGTTTAACACAAACACTAGCTGTAAATGACACGGAACTCTCAACTACTGTAGACTAGAGACCCTGAAAGGTTTTCAAAGGTTGACCATCTGGGAAGGCCCTGGATGTAAGGGGGGCCGAAAACAAACTCAACCCAATCACACACAACAATTTTCACAATCCAAACGTACACAAAGAAGCGATAGCCGTTAAAACAGCTTTTGTGACCAAAAAACAGCAAAAAACTGACAGAAAAGTAGTTAATAAAATCTACTCAGCCCAGCCAGCTCGAGACCACGTCTTCGCAGGGAAGCGGCAAATGAGATCTGGGGGAATGGTAGTGGTGCATCCTGGGATATAGTAAGCTCAGCCAATAAGAGACTTCGCTCTTTGGCATAAGCGTGCCGAGTCGGAGCCGAGGGATCGGCTCCGAACCCATCATTCAGAATGTAGGCGAGATAGGATCACATAACATCCATAGGCAAGACTGCTCTGCAATTTGTAGCATGTTACAGGCCACCCTCTCAAACTCAGGAACCTCACATGGCCTTCCTGAAAACATTGGAGGGGATAAATGTATCTCCAAACACCATCATACTATGTGACTTCAACTACCTTAATATAGACTGGGAACACTACTCAAGCCCGAACACTCTAAACCAAAGATTCCTGGAGTTCATAAACTCAAATGCCATGGAACAACTAGTCACCATCCCCACAAGAGGAGAAAACATACTTGATCTCATCATCACGAACATGGGATCAAAATGTTCAACACCGGAAGTATACCCCTCACTGGTGAGATCAGATCATAAACTAATCTCGCTGGAGGTCCTCATCCCGCCCCACCTGAAACAAAAAGACCACAGTGAAAAACTTCTCAAAAGCCGATTTCACACTTCTAAAACTAGTGTGGTCTCCTTTAAGGTCCTGGAGCCAGTGGTAAACATTACTCAAACCACTGAATCACTTACAAATGCCTTCTACCAGCACCTACAGGACTGCATGGATCAGGCAATCCCAAACAAAACTAAGACTCTCTGTACCAAAGGCAAGCGTCCAGTCTGGTGGACCCCAGCCATAAACAAGCTCTACAACAAAAGGAGGAAGCTACTACAAGATAGAGCAAAATCCTTGAAAGGTAAGACACCTTTGATCATTATAAGTAAAAACTAAGAGCTCTCATAAAATCATCCAAGGCAAATTTTGAGAGAAAAATCGCCAAGGACTCTAAAGACAATCATAAGGCCTTCTTTAGCTATGTTAGAAACCTAGGAGGAAACTCCCAGATATGCTCAGAATTAGTTCAAAATGATGTGAAAATTACTGAACCTACACACATTGCCAATATACTGGCTGACAGGTTCAGTGCAAACTTCTCCCAAAAGGAGAGATATGTATTGCAAAGGATTGTAGCCCCCGGAACAGCTCCAACAGGCAGGTGAGAACTGGGCTCACTAAGGCAAAAACACAGCATCCATGGGACGGATGGTGTCCCCGGCTGTGTGCTTCACAAACTCAACGAGGAATTAAACCCACAGTTAGGACAGCTGTTTAATCTTAGCCTCACCTCAGGATACGTACCCAAGGAGTGGCGCACGGCGACTGTGGTCCCACTTCATAAGGCGGTGCCTCCACAGACCCTGGAAATTACCGCCCATTAGCTTGACAAGCCTTATCTGCAAAGCCATGGAGAGGATCATAATGGAACTCATAAATAAAGACATCAGGAACTTGCAGACTTTGGATCCAACCCAGTTTGGCTTTGTCAAAGGCAGATCCTGCCTCTTAAACTTGGTTGACTTTTCGAGACAGTCACCAAGGCCATTGATGAGGAAAGGCAGTCCATACAGCCTACCTCGACCTGGCAAAGGCCTTCGACACAATACCCCACTCAGGTATCATTGAAAAACTCATCAGCTTGAATGTAAACCCATACATCACAAGATGGGTTGCAAACTGGCTAAGTGACAGAACCCACAGGGTCAGAGTTGCTGGAGCCATGTCAGACTCAAAGCCTGTCACAAGTGGTGTCCCACAGGGCTCAGTCCTGGGTCCACTCTTGTTCGGCATCTACTTTTCTGAAGTACAAGCAAACACAGGAGGGTTATGGCTGACAAAGTTTGCAGATGACTGCAAACCGGGCACCATAGTCGAAAACACATCTGACACAGATATCCTCCAGAAGGGCCTCACAGAAACGGATAACTGGTGCCAGAGCCATGGCCTGAAGTTAACGCCAAAAAATGCATAGTCATACCCTTCGGGAAAAACAAGGTTACCCCTAGCTACCATATAGGTGGCAATCCACTGAGCACAGAAAAAGTCATCAGGGATCTGGGGACCCAGGTTGACAGTAGCCTTTCGTTTGACACTCATGTTGCTAAAGTAGTTAGGAAAACCTTCTATATCGCCCACCTGATCATGAAGGGATTCACATCTAGATCAAGGGAGGTCATCGTCCCCTGTACTCATCACTCATTAGACCTATGATTGAGTACAATGCCCGTTCGAATGTATCTGACCAGACACCTGCTGCAGCTTGAAAGGCCCCAAAAGTTCCTCACCAAAAGGATAAAGGGTCTCAAAAATATGTCTTATGCTGCCCGACTGAAAGAACTCCAGCTCTATTCAGTCTCATACCGCTTGCTCAGAGGTGACCTGTGCCTGACATATAAGGCCATGTCAAACCCAGATTTGATGAATATGCTTCACCTCAAAAAATCTAGATCCCTCAGAACCACAAGGGCGGAGACTTAAACCTTGACACGGTTATAAATAGAACGTGCTGGAGGGACAGATTCATCACCCAGAGACTCCCTATGCTGTGGAACAAAATCCCGGTACATGTGAGGCAGAGCACCTCTCTGGCCTTGTTCAAGAGGAATCTTGACCAATGGATGGGAGATTGCAGATATACCCCAGGGATTACTTCAGTGTCACTGCTTGACAGAGGCACAGCAAAATGATAGGCATAGTTTTTATTCAAACTAAAGGGGTGGCGAAAGCCACATAACTATGGGCTAGGCTTATAAATGCCCTTGGGCAGATAGCCTAGTATGAACCTATGAACCTATGAGCTAACAAAGGAACAATGGGAAGAAATCTATAAGGCTTCCAAGTATCCATCAAAGTCTAAAAGTGTTCAGATTTTTGCATGGGAGTGTTTGCAAAGGTAATTTCATACCCCAAGTAAACTTAAGATTTTTCTGCAGGAGGGTAGCAAACGCTAGAGGTGTGATGGAGAAGACAGACAGCTAGGAACATGTTTTTTCAGAATGCAACAAGTTGGCAAATTTTAAAAAATTCCAACAGACTACTTCAACAGAAATATTAGTGGAACACAAGGTTATAAATGTAAAATTGATCCTTTTGAAACGGAATACAGGATCTGCACTGCCTAAGCATAAGCAAGACCTTACCAAGTTAACTGCTATTGGATGCCAACAAAAATAAATAAATAACTAAATAAAAAACAGAAATCAAAATGTGCACCTAACTTACAAGAAAAGCTAAGTATTGCAAAAGGAATAAAAGAAATGGAGGTGGGATCCTTAGAAAAAAAATAAAAAGAAGCAAATTTTACAGAAATAAATGAAATTTGTGGGAGCAACACACACAGAATAATTATCTTCTGGTTCTGGCGAAGTCAGGTTTAGAGGAAGACAAACATTCATTCTTTTATGTAATGTTGAAGAAAATGAAGGTTGTTAAAAAGAAAATGTGTATAGTGCTGACAGTAACAATAGAAACTTAGTAGGTTTTCCTCTTTTTTATTTTATGCATGCTTTTATGTTACAGATTGAACTGTAAAGATTTAATAAATCCATCCATCCTCAACCCCTTTTTTCCATTTTGCACAATAAATATTAAAGAAGAAAATTTTCTAGTGTTGAAGTAATATCTTCTAGGAAGAGATTTACAAAAAAGGTGCTTCAAATCTGTAGAAGCTGCTGATACAGATAGTGGCAAGATAAGCTTCACCAATGCTAAAATCTAAGGTGGCACAGGATCCTGCAGGTAAGGTTGAAGGCCTTACAGATGGAGCAATCTACCTGAAGATAGTCTAGGCTCAAATAGTAAACACAACTCGTCTGCATCAGAAAGAGGCATCTTGTGCCTGCATTTCTGGCACTTTTTAAAACCAGAAGAACCTTTTTCAGACATCTTGAAGCTACTAAAACAAAAATAGTAGAAGTTAGTTTGTAAAAAAGTGTAAGAGGAAAAGGGCAAAGAAGAGTTTACCAACTATGGCAATACGATTACACTAAAAAAAGTGTAAAAAGGGAGGATTTACTGAAGGAAAAATCTAATATCTTAAAGGAAACCAAAAAAGAAAAAAAATTATGTTTACTGAAACACTCGAGAGCTCAAAGTGACTGTGTCCAAATGCTAAAGCGGCAAACGAGATTTGAGGTTTGGTAAGGGAAGACCTCGAGAGCTTTTCAGTGGCCACAAGCTAAAATAATGTCCGAGTTGGATTCAAACCCACTGTTGAGTTATGCATGAAAATTGACATTAGATCAAAACAATCAGTATGATGAGAATGAAAGCAAGGAAGACAGACAGCAGGAATGGACACTCTTAAGCAGGCTTTGAGGCTGGACCACAAGGCCACTCAGGAGCACTCACTAAATAGTGACCATCTGGAGAGGGTTTGAAGGGAAGGATGCTTGAAAATGACATAAGAAGATAACATGGTCTATCTTTATGTTAAGTTCGTAACTTTTATATCCAATGTTCTCTTTTCCATCTGATTTTAGCCTGTGGGGTACAGGCCCCAGCCAGTAAAATCTGAGGAAGGTCCTACGAGAAAACATTCTGCAGAGTGATGGAACCAAAAGGAGCTCTGGACATAGACTGAGCATCCAGTTAGTAAAGTATGTGCATTAGACCAAGTAGATGCAGCACAAATGTCATTAATAGAGGAATGCAAGAAAAAATGGGTCAAAGTAGCCACTGCTTTCAGGGAAGGACCTTTACACTTTACAGGAAAAGATATGCCTCTTTTAAGGAGTATGCAAAAGAAATGCAGTCAGAGAGCCATCTGGACAGAGTCACTTTAGAAACAGGCTTACAAAGTCTGGTCTTTGAAAGGGATACAAAAAATTGGTCCGACTTCCTGAAACGTTTGTTTTTATTCAAACAGAATACGAGTTGTCTATGAACATCCAACCAATGCAGCAAATATTCTCCCTTGTTATTGAAATTTGGAAAGAATACTGGCAAGAGAATGGGCTGGTTTAAAATTGAAAAAGAAGCACAGAGGATAATGTTTCGAGCACAGAAACTATTCTGGCTGAAGAGACAGCCACCAAAGACAGACTTTCATGACGACAATTTAAAGGACACCATGGCTGAAGGTTTAAAAGGAGCTCTAGTAAGAACTAGCAGAGGAGGGGTCCAAGGAGGAACCACATTCCAAGCAGGTGGACGCAAAAAAAAAGGGGCCCTCAAAAAAGCTTCAGAGAGCTTAAAAGCCATCACAGGAACATTATCCTTGCCGATATGAAAGTATGAAATGGCAGCCAGATGCACCTTTATGGTGGAATAAATGAAACCAGAAAGAAAAAACCAGCGAGGAAGTGCAGAATGGTATCTAAAGGTGTTAAAAGGGGAACTAAGCCTTTAGAAGAAGCCCAACTAGAAAAACATTTTGATTTATTAGCAGAAACCTTTCAGGTTGGGGACTTTTTGAGATGGCAAAAGGATAGCAATAACTCACCCTGAGAGCTTGAGACCCCTGGCTATCATCAGAATTTTAGAACCTATGAGATTAGCTTGAGGGAGTGCTGATTTGGGAGGGGTAATCCTGAAAGATGAGGAAATCAGACCTAGAACTGGATCTTGTACCCAGGGTTGGTGAAGCCAAATAAAAGGGGAAACAGACTTGTTGGGGCCCGAACAGGGCAATGAGGCTGACAGTCTCTCTACAATGGGTTGCCTTGTTAAGAAATTTGATTATAAAGAGCATTGGCAGATAGTTGTAAAGAAGACCTGGGTCCAGGCATGCAGAAGGGCATGCCTTGGTGACTGTCCTTTTGGAGGGATCAAGGCATACAAGCTGCTGCATTGTGTGTTGGATGGTGAAGCAAAATGATTGCAGCAGTGGTGTCCCAGTGGTTGAAAATCTGCATGGTTACATCTGGATTAAGGGACCACTTGTAAGGTAGAAGAAGGTTTTGGCTCAAACTGTCTGCCAAAATGCTGGAGCTCCCCAGGATGTGCTCTGCAATCAGAAAAGTCTGAAAGGACACCGTCCATTGCCAAACCCTTGGTTGTTCAGATACAAAACCACTGACGTGTTGTCTGTTTGGATGGCAATCACAATCTTGGGGACAAGGTCCTGAAAGGCCTGCAATTATAGCAGAATCACTCATCTCCAAGACACTAATGTGAAGACTGGCCTAGTACCTCGACCAGGCACCATGGATAGTCTGTCCCCTCAAAATGCTCACACACTTCCATCCTAAGAGGGAATAACTCAAGAAGATGAAGTACTGAAGCAGCAGAAGGCTTGTGAACCCATAAGATGTTAAAGACCTGTAGATGAAGAGAGTTCAGTCTTGATAATGGTCCCTTGGCTGTCTCAGTGACCATATTCAAATGGCAACCAATAAATTCTCCAAATGGCAACCAATAAATTCTAGCGCATGAACTGGTTCCAAGCTGGACTTTTCATAATTCACTATTATGCTCAAGGACAGACACAGCTAGAGTAACGAATCTTGGGCTTTGATTACGGATGCCTTGGTGGAAGGGGTCAGAAGCAAATAGACAATGTATGGGAAGCCATGGAATACCTGCAGCCTGAGCTAGGCTGCCATTGCTGTCATGCATTTGGTGAACACCCAGGGAGCTGTGGCAATACAATAGGGTAGAGTCCAAAACTGGTAATGGCTGGAATCCAAACAAAAGTGCAGGAACTCTCTGGACAGCCTTATTATCTTTTTATGGTTGTAGGCATCCTTAAAATCCGAGTGCATCCAGTTGTCCTTCCTCAGGACAGGAAGAATGGACTGCACCGTGACCATCTGGAATTTGGTCTGTCTAACTAAATGGTTCAACTTGCCGAGATCCAGAATAGGTTTGAGGTCTGTTTTTCTTTGGTAGCAAAAAGAATCTGAAATCGACCCTAGATCCTAGCAGGTCTGGTAGAACCTCCTTAATGACTCGGTTGGCCAGCAGTTTTTGAATTTCCACTGCTTCGTCCCTTCACTGGGAGGGTGGTACATCCAGAACAGATTTTTGGGTGTGTTGGAGTACAAAAAAAATGGAATTGTATAACACCTGGACAGGACTTTCAACACCACTGCATCACACTAACCTGAGCATTGGCAGCCAAGCAACCCCTGACTAACTCCAGAAAGCAGCACTTGGGCAACCTTTCAAGGGAGACAGAAGGGCCTCCCTGAGGGGAAAAAAACATGGAAGCACTGTTTTTTAGGACCACCCCTTCAGCATGAGGTGAGAAAAACTTTTACGAGGTGCGTCCTAGAAAAGGTGCTGCACAATACAAAAAAAAAAAAGAGACACTTTTCTCCTTTCTAATTCTTAGACAAGCACCACTGAGGGGTCAAAAATGAACGTCAAAGGCAGACAGCATTTTTCTATCATGTTCACTCCTAGCTAATGCCACCAAATAGAGAAGAGCTGTCAAAAGCAGCATTAACATAGAATGCTTTAAAGCAGTCTGCAAAATTAAACGCTTCCAGGCAAGATGGTGCATGGCAATGACGGTGCCTGCTGTGCAGGACAATCAATCAGCCACACTAGACAGCAGACACATTAGAGACACTGGACATGAAATATATAACAGACAATTCAGCCTCCAGAGTCTTATGAGCCTCTGCAAGTTGCTGAATTCTAACAAGCTTCGAAACGTCTGTGATGCCCATGCCCTGGCCCAGCAATCAAGAAGCCTCAATCCTCACCACGAACACGAGAGAGGGCGTCTCATATATGAGAGGAAAGGATAACAGATACACACACAGTAAAGTGCAATTTCCCTTAAGAGCACACAGAGATCACAGTCAGTTCGGGGCTGTTCGCTCCCTTGCTCCCCAGGTCCCCAATAAGACTCCCCACTGGCACAGCTATAGGGTCCAGATCTCAGCCTAGCTGGGCAAGCCAAAATCTCCAGCACCCTTGTCTGTCCAACCAGTGCTTCGTGTCCCTGCCCAAGTAGCTGACACACACACTTTGAGATAAGTTTATACAACCACACAAACACTCCTGGGGAAGGCTGGCACAGGTTCCCCAGCTGTGCCCCTTTTACCTAGACTATACAGTAGTAATTACTGCCACCACCCAGCTAATATTATCAGCTACCCAAAGGCCCTTAAAAGGGTGTCCAATTATTACTGTGCAATATTGTTATCCATTGGTAAGTGTGACTAATCAGTCAAGGCTTAATAGAGTGGCTTTGTACAATAAACTCTATAAATATGCAATAAACTCTAGAGCTTAACTTATCTCTATACAAAACAGCCACAGTTAAAAGGTTTTAAAATATTTACTAATAAATAATTAAAACCACAAGACAATACTTTCTACTACACAGTGCTAGTCAAAAGTTCAGGGATCTCACAGAAATACTTAAAATAAAATCAGTAGTACAGTTCTGACATTACAGAAAAACACTTAGTCTAAACTTTCTAATTTCTAGCTCTCTAAAAGAAAACACAAGTCTAAGCCAACTTACATAAGACAACAGGCAGAGTGCTGATGAGTTGGATATCAAGACAAAACTGCTTAATAATCTTTGGTTCTCACTGTTTAAATTGAAACTCCAGTTCTGTTAAACATTACATCATCTTTTACACCTTCCTGGTGTTCCCAGGCTGACAGAAACTGCATTTACATTCTTTTCATAAGTTCATAGGTTGGTACTAGGCTATCGGCCCTAGGGCCTATACAAGCCTAGCCATAACAATTCCCTGGCTATTTCTTCCCACACTATTTACTTACCTGGACCCCTGTCTAGCAGGGTGACTGACGTGATCCCTCAGGTGAATTTCCTTTCTCCCATCCAATCATCAAGGTTCCTTTTGAAGACAGCCAAAGAGGTGCTTTGCTTGACATGTAAGTGCAATCTGTTCCAGAGTCTGGGGAGTCTCTGGGTCAGGAACCTATCCCTCCAGCATGTTTTGTTTATTGTGATAAGGCTTAGATCCCTGGAGCGTGTGGCTCTGAGGGATTGGGATTTCTTTAAGTGTAGCATGTCCACAGCTCTGTGTTTGACATGGCTTTGTATGTTAACAGAGATCGCCTCGGAGTAGACGATATGCGACAGAGTATAGCTGGAGTTTCTTAAGGCGGTCAGCATACGGCATCTGCTTTAGGCCTGTGATTCTTTTAGTGAGGTATTTCTGCGGCCTTTCCAGTTGTTGCTGATGTCTTGAGAGGTACATACCAAATTGGGGTGTTGTATTCTATAATGGGTCTAATGAGGGATGAGTACAGTGGGACAATGATCTCCTTTTCTCTGGATGAAAAGCCCTTAGTGATGAGGTGTGCCACATAGAAGGATTTCCTGACTGTTGTGGTGATGTGGTTATTGAAGATGAGACCACTGTCAACCTGTGTCCCTAAGTCCCTTATCACACTTTTGGTGTTTAGTGTACTGCCACCTATGTGGTTATTCACGGGTACATGTTTTTACCTAAAGGGGATAACCATACATTTCTTGGCATTGAACTTGAGCCCATGGCTCTGGCACCAAGCATCTGTTTCTGTACGCTCCTTTTGTAGAGTATCCACATAATTTGGGGATTCAATAATGGCTCCCAGTTTGCAGTCATCTGTGAACTTTGTTAGCCAGAGTCCCTTAGTGTTGGCCTGTATTTCAGAGAAGTAGATGCCAAACAAGAGAGTTCCCAGGACTGAACCCTGAGGTACTCCACTTGTCACTTGTCTGGAGCTGGATTTGGAGTCAGCTACTTTTACAGTTTGGGTTCTGTCAGTAAGCCAGTTGGCAACCCATCAAGTGATGTAGGGATTAATGCCCAGCTTAGAAAGTTTATCTGTGATTCCAGAGTGGGGGATGGTGTCAAAGGCCTTGGCGAGGTCCAGATAGGCTGTGTGGACTGCCTTACCCTCATCCACAGCTCTGGAGACTGATTCGAAGAAGTCAATCAGGTTCAGGAGACAAGATCGGCCCTTCATGAACCCAAACTGGGTGGGGTCCAGTGTTTGAAGATTGTCAATGTCTTTGTTTATAAGTTTCATGATAATACGTTCCATGGCCTTATAGATCAGGCTCGATGGATCCCCCCTTGTGGAGTGGGATGACTGTAGCTGTGTGCCACTCAGTGGGCATGAAGCCTGAGGTGAGGGTATGAATAAACATGACACTTAGGTGAGGTGCCAGTTCATTTTGTAGTTCATGTAGTACACAGCCCGGGATGTCATCTGGTCCCATGGATGCTGTATTCTTAGCTTCGGAGAGTGCGTTTTATTTACCTGTGTGGCCATTATTAGAGGAATTTGGCAATATTCCGGTATTGAGATGGGCCATTTAGGGGATGAAGTTGGCACTGAATTGATCTGCCAGGATATTGGAAATATCCTTCGGATCAGTATATTTAATGCCATTCTGTTGTAGCTCTGAGCAGATCTGAGCTTTTCCATTTAGATTCTTGACATAGTTATAGAATGCCTTGTGGTTGCCTTTGGAATCTTTGGCAATTTTATTTTCGTAACTAGCTTTGGAGGATTTTATGAGGGATCTCAGCTGCTTACTGAGGCTGGCAAGGGAGTTTTTTGCATCCTGGGATTTTCCTCTTTTCTGCAACAGTTTCTTCATTTTGTTGTAAAGTTTATTTATGGCAGGGGACCACCAGATTGGCTTCCTTTTTTTGGAGGAAAGCACCTTGGCTCTATTTGGGATGGCACGATTCATGAGTGGATGTGCTCGTACAGTGCCTTAGTGTAGGACTCAGCAGTCAATCTTTCAGTTCCCGTCTGCATGAGTGTCATGAAGTTTGTAACTTCTGACTTGAGTAGCATGAAGTTAGCTTTGGAGAAGTTTTTTATGGAGGTTTTCTTACTGAGGGGTGGGGGTGGGATTTGGATGTTAAGGGTGATTAGCTTAAGGTCTGACATGACAAAAGAGGGGGTGGCTATAGGTGTGGAGCATCAATTTCCCATGTTGGTAATGACCAGGTCTCGTACATTGGAGCCCCTGGTGGGACTATGGATTAGCTGATCCAGGGCACTGGAATTTATGAATTCCAAGAACTGTTGGGCAAAGGTGTTGGTACACTAGTAGTTTTCCTAGTTAATAGCAGAGTAGTTGTAATAACCCAGTATTAGGCTGTTTGGTTGTATTTTAACATTTTCCAGTATGTTTAGAAAGGTGTAGTGAGAATCTTGTGGCATGGTGGGAAATCTGTAGCAAGCTACAATTTGGATTGCAGTCTTACCTAGTGTTAGTTGCACCTGGAGAATTTCAGATGCATTGTGTTGGGCAACTAACCTGGTGGTGTGAATATCTTTGGTGAATATGGACACTCCTCCACCTTTGCACTTAGAGCAATAAAGGACATCCCACATGTAAATTCTGGTCATTAACTTTAGCCTTAAAACAATAGGCAGGAAGCCTTCATCTAGTCAGACTGGAGCGGACTTCATCAAAGACAGTGATGAAATACTTCAAAGGACCAACAAGAAATGCTTGACTTAGCTTTCTTTACAGCAGATGGCAATGTTGTCCCATTGTTTTAAAGTTCAACATTCATATTTACAAATGATAGAATTGTGCAGGTAATTCTATCTGGCTAGGCTGTCAGCCTTCACCCATCACCACCAGTCTTCACATTTCTCCCTCCCCCGGAGAACTCAAGCTAGTTTTCCAAGTGACCCTTGAGAAAATCGCTTGAGAGGGTTAGGTCTATCTGAGCATACCAACCCCATTCCCTGTCTTGAGAGCCTTGCTACTCCCACTGCGGTACTGCACTGACATATCATATGCTTGCAACCTCAGGCTCAATCTTAGCAACTTGGCATTTTGCTGACTGGTTCTGTTTAACCATGTTAGAGGGTTGTGATCTGTCATAACACTGAATTTCCTTCCATACAGATAAGGCTGAAGTTTCTGCTATGACCACACTATGGCTAGACATTCCTTTTCTACAGATGCATAGCATTCCTCCCTGGGTTGGAGCCTACAACTGAGTTAAACCACTGGGTGCTCTTCTCCCTCTGAAGAAATCTGGCTAAGTACAGCCCTCACCCCATGGTTTGAAGCATTCACCTGCACAACAAATTATTTGCTGTAATTTGGACTGGCTAACACAGGGGGTCCTCCAAAGCTTCTTTAAGCTTCTGGAATGCCTGCTCACATGCTGGGGTCCACACTACCTTATCTGGCCTGTTCTTCCTTGTCAGGTCTGTGAGGGAAGCAGCTATGGTACTATAACTGGGGACGAACTTTCTGTAGTACCCTGCTGTCCCTGAAAATGCCCTCACCTGCTTTTTAGTAACAGGTGCAGGCCATGCCTGAATGGCTTCCACTTTGGCAGGTTCTGGCCTTTTCCTAACACTCCCCAATCTATATCCTAGGTAGGAGACCTCTGCCATACCCACCTGACATTTGCTTGGTTTAATGGTCAGCCCTGCCCTCTGTAGTCTGCCCAGAACCTCCCTGACATGCTGAAGGTGCTCTGACCAGGAATGGCTATAGATGCACTGGAAAATATTAGGGTACAACCTAACACCCTACTAATGGGCGATTTCAACTACTCCACCATTAACTGGGAAAACTACTCATGTACCAAACTCTTGTGCTCAACGTTTTCTGGAATTCATAAATTCCAATGCCTTGGAATCAATTTATCCACACCCCCCCAGGGGCAGCAATATCCTAGACCTGGTCATTACCAACATGGGCA
The DNA here is from genome assembly GCF_019279795.1 of Protopterus annectens. Classification (NCBI taxonomy): domain Eukaryota; kingdom Metazoa; phylum Chordata; order Ceratodontiformes; family Protopteridae; genus Protopterus; species Protopterus annectens. The sequence goes on along the minus strand of NC_056728.1, from coordinate 208,431,170 downwards.
ACCGGTGTTCCACACCAAAGGTCAATTCCTCACTGGTCAGATCCGACCACAAGCACATCACCCTAGACATCCACATCCCACCCCCACCCCCCCCATTAGGGAAACCACTGTAAAAAATTTCTTCAAAGCCAACTTCACGCTTCTTAAGACAGAAGTGGCAAACTTCACGACACCCATGCTGACGGACAATAAAGATACAACTGCTGAATCCTATACAATTGCACTTTATAAGCACTTACACGAGTGCATGGATCGTGCAATCCCTAACAGGACCAAGATGCTATCCTCCAAAAAAAGGAAGCCAATCTGGTGGTCCCCTGCTATAAACAAACTCTACAACAGAAGAAACTGTTGCAAAAAAAAGTAAAATCCCATAATTGGAGCAACTCCCTGGTCAGCCTCAGTAAGAAGCTGAGATCCCTAATAAAATCCTCCAAAGCTAGTTATGAAAACAAAATCGACACTGATTCTAAAGATAACCACAAAGCATTCCATAGCTATATCAAGAATCTCAATGGCATCACTCAGATCTGCTCCGAGTTACAGCACAATGGCAATAAATATACAGAACCAACTGATATTGCCAAAATCCTGGCAGATAGGTTCAGTGCTAACTTCACCCCACTCTCATCGCCTAAAGGGCCCATCTCTATACCGGAAGAATAAAAAGTACCTGTAATCATGGCTGCACAGGTAAAAAACACACTCTCCAAAGCCAAGAACACAGCATCCATGGGACCTGGCAACATCCCAGGCTGCGTTCTACATGAACCACAGAACGAAATGGCACCCCACCTAAGTACCATGTTCAATCATAGCCTTACTGAAGGCTTTGTGCCCACTGAATGGCGCACAGCAACGATTATCCCACTCCACAAAGGGGGAGCCACCACGGACCCCGGGAACTACCGCCCCATTAGCCTGACAATCCTGGTCTGTAAGGCTATGGAGCGTATCATCATGGAACTTATAAACAATGACAATGGCAATCTCCAAACTCTGGACCCTACCCAGTTCGGGTTTGTAAAAGGCAGATCATGTCTCCTAAACCTGATAGGCTTCTTTGAAACAGTCACCAAAGCCATAGATGAGGGTAAGGTGGTTCACACAGCCTATCCAGATCTCGCCAAGGCTTTCAACACCATCCCCCACTCTGGAATTATAGACAAACTCAGTAAACTAGGTATAAATCCCTATGTCACAAGATGGGTTGCCAAATGTCTAACTGACAAAACCCACACTGTGAAAGTAGCAGACTCTAAATCCAACTTCAGACTAGTGACAAGTGGAGTACCACAGGGTTCAGTCCTAGGTCCTCTCCTGTTTGGTATCTACTTCTCTGAAGTACAGGCTAACACAGAAGGTCTTTGGCTAACAAAGTTCGCAGATGACTGCAAAACTAGGAGCCAAAATCAAAACTTCTAACGATGTGGACATCCTACAAAAGGGCCTCACTGAGACAGATGCCTGGTGTCAAAGCCACGGTCTCAAGCTCAATGCCAAAAAGTGCACTGTCATCCCATTTGGTAAAAACTCTGTACCCATGAACTACCACATAGGCAGTAGTCTACTTAATACCGAAAGTGTGATAAGAGACCTTGGAACACAGGTGGACAGTAGTCTCTCCTTTGATAATCACATCGCCACAGTAGTCGGTAAATCCTTCTACATGGCACACCTATCACAAAAGGTTTCTCATCTAGGAAAAAAAAAAGAGGTCATTGTTCCCCTCTACTCATCACTCATTAGACCCATAATAGAGTACGACGCCCCTTTTGGTATGTACCTCACAAGACATCTACAACAAATGGAAAGGCCACAGAAATACCTCACAAAGAGGATTACCGCCCTCAAACATATGCCCTACGCAGACAGTCTCAAAAAACTCCAGCTTGTCACATATCGCCTGCTCAGAGGCGATCTCTGCCTAACATACAAAGCTATTTCAAAACCAGAGCTGTTGGACATGCTCCACGTAAAGAAATCCCAATCCCTCCGAGCTACATGCTCTAGGGACCTAAACCTTGTCACCACAATAAACAGAACATGCTAGAGGGATAGACTCCTGTTCGAGAGACTTCCCATAATCTGGAACAAACTACCTATCTATATCAAACAAAGCTCCTCATTAGCACTCAAGAAAAATCTTGATGATTGGATGGGAGATAGGAAGTTCACCCCGGGGATCACTTCTGTGGCTCTGTTTGACAGGGGCACAGGAAAATGATTTTTTTGGGTGGCAAAAGCCAGGGTACCATTTGGCTAGGCTTATATAGGCCCTAGGGCCAATAGCCTAGTACCTACCTATGAACCTATGAAATCAATATCATCTAGGTAAACAAGGGCAAACCCTCCTGCTCCTGCTAGGATACGATCTACCAGCCTCTGGAAAGTCGTGGGGGAATTCTTCATCCCAAAGGGCATCTCTGTGAACTCATACAAGCCAAAAGGAGTCACAAAGACAGACTTCTCTCTAGCACTGGGAGTCAAGGGCACCTGCCAGTAACCCTTGGCAAGATCAATGGTTGTAAGATACTTAGCCCCACCCAGCTGCTCTAGAGCCTCATCTGTCCTAGGCATGGGGTAAGCATCTGACTCTGTGTGACTATTTAATTTCCTGTAGTCCAAACAGAACCTGGTGCTGCCATCCTTCTTTGGCACCAACACCACTAGGGAGGCCAGGGACTATTGGACCCATGAATCACCCCTAGTTCCAACATCTCCTCTGCCTCCTCCCTCAGGGTCTGTCTGACTCTCTCAGGCACCTTATAAGGGGCCTGCCTGATAGGCCTTTGAGGACCTGTATCCACCCGGTGCTGCACTAGATGGGTGCAACCTGGTTTCCCAGTGAACATGTCCCCAACTTCCTGCAACAATGCTCGTATTTCTCAAACCTGGGTACGATATAGCTGCTGGGACATTGCTACCCCTTCCACTGAGTTGTCAGCTCGAGCCTCAATGGGGAGATCAGTCACCAGATTTCCCTCAGACACTTCCTGCAATCCACTGCAAATACTCAGCACAAGGGCCTCCCTATAATGTTAAGGTTTCATCATGTTAACATAGTACAATTTGTGCCCCTGCCGTCTGCCTAGCAGTTCCGCTGTGTAGTTATCACTTACCTTTCTTACTACGATGTAGGGTCCCTCCCAAGCTGCTTGCAGTTTGTTGGACATTACCTGCTGCCCCAAAGCATACTCTCTAGCTCGAGCATTCCTGTCATACCCCACCTTTTTCTGTTTGGCTACTGCCAGGTTCTCCTGGGTCAAGCCCATGAGTTCCCTGAGCCTTGTCCTGAGGCTTAGGACGTATGCCACAACAGACTCCTTTTGAGACTCGCACTCACCTTCCCACTCATCTCAAATTATGTCTAGAGGTCCCCTCATCCTATGCCCATACAGCAACTCAAAGGGTGAAAAACCTGTGGATTCTGGGGGAACCTCTCTGTAAGCAAACAACAGATGGGGCAAATATTTGTCCCACTCCCTCTTAAACTGATCTGCAAATGCCTGTAGCATGGACTTGATTTTAGAGTTTAACCTCTCAGCAAGACCATTAGTCTGGGGATGGTAAGGGGTGGTCTTCATGTGCTTCATCCCACAGGACTTCCAAAGACAAGTCAGCAGGTCTGACATGAAATCGGTACCTCTGTCAGCCAGTATTTCTTTTGGGAAACCTACCCTGCTGAAATTTTCTAACAAAGCATTTGCCACCTTCTCTGCCTCAATGAAGGACAAAGCCACTGCCTCAGGGTGTCGTGTAGCATAATCCACTACTACTAAGCTATACCTTTTCCCCAGTGGATCTTGGGGCACTCAGAGGACCCACAATATCCATAGTTACCCTCTGAAATGGCAAAGGCATCAAAGGAGCTCTCACCTTGTCTCCTGCCTTACCTACCTTTAGGCACTGCTCACAGGTCCTGCAGTACCCTGTTACATCTCTGGAAATTCCAGGCCAATAGAAGTTCTGCATAATGTGCCTCTTTGCACGTTTTATGCCCATATGACCTGCAGAGGTAATATCATGGACTATGGCTAGAAGTGCCATAAGGTAGGCTCTAGGCACTAACAACTGCTGCACTCTCTCATCTTCTAGCCCTCTCTCAGGGGTCCACTCTCTGTATAGTAACCCTTTGTCCCAGTATACAGATTCCCCCTTTCCTTGAGAATGAGGTGCCTCCCTAGCTACGTGCCTCAGGCCTTGCAACTCCCCTTCCACAGGAAGTCTGGCATCCTCTGACAGTGGTGCCTCACTGTCAGCCTGGGAACTACTACTCATCTCTACCTTTGCAGTCACTGTCCAAGGGAACATCAGTATCCACAAGCAGCTGTGGCTCACATTCAGTCTCACGGCTACACAGTAGCTCCCTCCATGAAGTATCCACCTCAGCAGTCCTGGCTGCAAGTATGCAGAATGTCTGGGTGTCCCCCAGGCTACCAGACCCCATACCTGTCTCCTAGCCTGACCTCGTGTAACTGCATAAGCACATGGTACTGCCTCATCCAAATCCTTCCTTCTCAGGACATCTGCAGGATGGTGGTTTAGTACCCCTGTTGTCTCAAGACAACCTACTATTGGCAATTTGTCTTTCCCACTTACTGGCTCCCCTCACCTTTGGTTCCCCACCTTGCCTCTGTGGACACCTGTATGCCTCATGGCCCCATTGGTTGCATTCAAAACATTTAACCCTAGCTCCTGGATGGGTACCTGGACTAGTTGCTTCTCCTGCTACTGGCAGATTCTGTTGTGGCAGTCTGTGCTGCCCACCATGGGTTCCATTAGACCCATGAGCAGTACTAGGGGTCCCCTTCCTGTGCAGGACTGCCCCGTTTGCCAGGTATAGGTCTCACTTCTTCCCCAACACATTTGAAGTAGCACACTGTCTATCAGCTAACCAAATCCTCATGTTCTCAGGCAAAGTGCTAGGGGCTTGTTCCCTCACCAAAAGGTCTGCCAACCCTTCAAAAGTGGTGACCTGACATCCACTCACCCACCTATGGAAATAAGTGCTCAATTCAGCAACATATTCACACACACCTTCATTTGCCTTGCATTTATGCTCAAGAAACATTTTCTTATACGTTTCAGTTGTTAGCTTAAACTGTTCTAACAGACAATTTTTTACAGCAGTATAATCAAAACATGCAACGTCAAACATTTTGGACAGAACAATTACAGCTTTACCATGGAGTAAGGGGGTCAAGAACCATAACCAGAGCCCTTGGTCAATTTCATACTGTTTACATACCCTCTCAAACATATGAATGAAACTATCAAAATTATCAACAGCTGGAACGACCACAAAAGTACCTCACCAAGAGGATTACCTGCCTCAAACAGATGACCTATGCAGCCCGACTAAAGAAACTCCAGCTGTACTCGGTTGCATACCGCTCACTCAGAGGTGATCTCTGCTTGACATACAAGGCTATGTCCTACCCAGAATTGATCGATATGCTCCACCTAAAAAAAAAAAACAAATCCCAGGGAGCCACAAGCTCTTGGGATATAAACCTTACCACAACGATAAATAGGACATGCTGGAGGGATAAATTCCTGACCCAGAGACTCCCCATGCTTTGGAACAAGATGCACCAGGCAGAGCCCCTCACTAGCACTCTTCAAGAAAAAACCTTGACAAACAGAAAATTTACCCCGGGGATCACTGCAGTGGCTCTGTTGGACAGAGGCGCAGACAACTGATGGCTCTGCTGGCCAGAGGCACAGGAAACTAATCTAAGGGGGCGGTGAAGGCCAACACACTCTGGCTAGGCTTATAAATGCCCTTGGGCAGATAGCCTAGTACTTACCTATGAACCTATCCCCCTCTTTAAACTGCGGAAGAAATTTACTGACTTTTTGTGCTTCTGGGGTCCAGTTACTCCCTTCCTCATTATCTCTGTGACTCAGGCAAAGAGTCAGCATCTCCTTCTCATGCTGCCTCTGCCTCTCTTGTTCCTCAGTTTGCAGACATAACAGTTTCTCATTCTCTTCGGCCTGAACAATGTTGCAGTCTCTCATTTGCTTCTAATTCCACACACTTGGCCTCCAACTCAAGTCTCTTTAGCTCCAGCTGGATTTTTAAGTCCGCTGCAGAAAGGTTGAGCTGTACATTCTCCGAAGGAATTGTATCTCCACTGCCAGTCTGATCGTCCTCCTGGTTGCTGTTTTCTGATGCAGCTGTAACCAAGGCTGCAATCAGATCTGCCTTAGTCAGGCTTCTATGCACCAGTCCCCATAGCCTGGCACATCTCCGCCAGCTGGCCCCTTGTCAGCTTTCCATACTCCTCTGCTGACATACTGCCTGCTCACACTGGCAAACTAAGCTAATAAAAGAAATAAAACAATTGTGATCTGAACTCTGAGTAGTCACTGCGTGACTGTTTTAAAGTACAAAACACCTTCAAAGCTCATTGTACACAAGCTACAGGATTCACTCTACCCACACCACTACAAGCCAGTTAGTATCTGCCAACTAATTAATATGCAATGTGGATATCCCACCGCTGCCAAACAATTAATATATGAGGTGGATATCCCAACTACTGCAACAAATTAATATGTGACGCCCGTGCCCTGGCCCAGCAATCAAGGAGCCTCAGTCCTCACCACTAACACCAGAGAGGGCATCTCATATATGAGAGGAAAGGATAACAGATGCACACAGTAAAGTGCAATTTCCCATAAGAGCACACAGAGATCACAGTCAGTCCGGGGCCGGTCGCTCCCTTGCTCTCCAGGTCCCCAATAAGACTCCCCACTAGCACAGCTATAGGGTCCAGATCTCAGCCTAGCTGGGCAGCTAAAATCTCCATTACCCTCTCTGTCCAACCAGTGCTTCATGTCCCTGTCCAAGTAGCTGACACACACACTTTTGAGATAAGTTTATACAACCACACAGACACTCCTGGGGAAGGCTGGCACAGGTTCTCCAGCTGTGCCCCTTTTACCCAGGCTATACGGAAGTAATTACAGCCACCAACCAGCTAATATCAGCAACACAAAGGCCCTTAAAATGGTGTCCAATTATTACTGTGCAATATTATTAACCAATTGGTAAGTGTGACTAATAAGTCAAGGCTTATTAGAGTGGTTTGTACAATAAACTCTATAAATATGCAATGTACTCTAGAGCTTAACTTGTCTCTACACAAAACAGCCACAGTTAAAAGGTTTTAAAATATTTAATAATAAATAATTAAAAACCACAAGATAATACTTTCTACTACACAGTGCTAATCAAAAGTTCAGAGATCACACAGAAATACTTAAAATAAATCAGTAGTACAGTTTTGACATCACAGAAAATCACAGTCTAAACTTTCTAAATTTCTAGCTCTCTAAAAGAAAACACAAGTCTAAGATAACTTACACAAGACAACAGGCAGAATGCTGATGACTTGGATATTAAGACAAAAATGCTTAATAATCTCTAGTTCTCATTGTTTAAATTAAAACTCCAGTTCTGCTAAACATTACATCATCTTTTACACCTTCCTGGTGTTCCCAGGCTGACAGAAACTGCATTTACATTCTTTTACACTTAGAGCAATAAAGGACATTCCACATGCAAATTCTGGTCATCAACTTTAACCTTAAAACAATAGGCAGGAAGCATTAATCTAGCCGGACTGGAGCCGACTTGTAAAACATCAGAGGCAATGATGAAATAATTTTAATTTAAAAGTACCAACAAGAAATGCTTGACTTAGCTTTCTTTACAGCAGATGGCAATGTTGCCACATTGTTTTAAGTTCAACATTCATATTTACAAATGACAGAATTATCTGCACAATTCTGTCTGGCTAGGCTGGCAGCCTTCACCCATCTCTACCAGTTTTCACAACTTCAGCTACAAGGTCTCGCTAAAGCCTCATTAAATGTGCAAGAAAATTAAACGCACACAAAGCAAATATAGCTGAAGCACAAGTATGCTTTCCAAAGTGGTCCAAACCAGAGACTTCCTGTTGGATGGATGAACTTAAGAACTCTCCTAGGTGATGTCCTCCTTAGTGGCAGCTGCAATCACGATAGCGTCCGCAGCCAGATCCTTACTCTAATGGGGTCTGTCCTTAGGAAGGAATAAAAGTTTACCTAGTTTTCTGGGAATCCGTTCCATCACATCAGGTTTTCTCCTCTGCAACACCAGATCTATAAACAGCATTTTTTTAGGGGGGGGTGACTAACCAGGATGTGGACAGCCAGCACTTAAGGCCTCCAGAAACACTGAGTCCTCTGGGGAAGAAACTTATGTGGTCCATCTCCCCCACAATGGTTCAAAAACTCAAGTAAATCGCTAAAAGAGTCATCATCATGGGGGGGATTTTGGGGAGCCCTCCCCTTCATCGAGGTCAGTGTCCCTGGTGGGGAAAATTCCTCCTCTGGCACTTGCTCCTACCATGCATGTCCCCATAAGGGGAAGCAGGATGAAAGAGAATAAAAGGTGTGGGGCCCTGAATGCAAGGGAACCAAGGGATCAGACTGTCCAGGAGTCAACTGATGCAGATACACAGGCACAGAGGCATGTGAAGGTAGGGAGAAATCTGAGGCAACTGCTGAAGCTCTCATCTCTGAATTGGACAGGATCCTCTCTACAACATCAAAAGCCAAAAGAGAGACCAGATCTGCTTCTCCTTGGATCTGAGTGAAGTACTGGTGTCAGGTGCAGACTCAACTGGCTCCAACATCAATATGTTAGCACAGATATCAAATGTCGAAGCAACCAAGGGCAGGATGACTCCAAGAACTGGAACGTTGACCTGAACCCTGTAGCATTGTCCCAGAACACTTGGCTCTGAGGCACACTCAGCTCAGACAACACTTAAGTGGAAGAGAGAGTGCTGGCAGTTACTTGAACTGGGGAAAGTAAACAGTTAATACTGAAAATTGATGTTGCGATACTGTTTGCCTAATGGGTGCATTGACAGTATCTTAGATGGAGGCAAATGAATGCACTTCTCCACAAGAAGAGATAAAAAGTAAAACTCAACTCTGTTAAGGTCAATGAGCGATGGTGGCAATGGCTCTGGATTTTATAGTTTGCTTCCTGGCTAAAATAACTATTCTTTTCTCCCATTTTCTGAAATTAAGTCCAAAGGACTATTCCTGAATCAGTGCCTCCAGAGAGGGATTACTTCAACTGATGGGTGAGGAAGAAAGTAGCTGGCTGCATTTAGTGCCATTTGGAGATGTAAAAAAGTCACAAATTCGGCCAAAACTCCAAGCCAAAGACATGCTCAGCAATGACTTCCAGGGCCTAAGTAAACAGTAACTTGGCTAGTCCAACAGAATAACGCATCCCCACACTTTTATGGCTTCTCAACACAGAGTACTCTGGACAGTTTCCTCTTGTCTGCTGATATACACAGCCTACAACTAAGTTATGGAATTACACAGTTACCAAGCCATGAGGAGGAAGTCATTCCGGGCATGAGTGCAAGGACTGTCATCATCTTTGAAATGATTATATGGGAGAAAGATTAAAAGGACATTTGGACACCCTGAACCTTCTGTCCATGATAGTGCTACCTGCCCCGCCACACTACTGCTGACACATCCATGTTGAATAACACTACGAGAGCTGACATCCAAAAAGAATTGCCTTTCGTTACATCGGGAAGATGCATCTACCATCAAAGATGCCTTTCGTGTGCAATGGATATTTACAACAAATATGACCATGGGTTGGAAATTATGGCTTCCACCACTTAGAATCCGGATGCATTTATAATCAGATACTTTCTGGAACTCCAGGATTAGGAAACATTTTTTGCAGTGACTGCATCTTCTCCACTGAAGAAGTGCTCTGCACAAAAGTATATCCAAGCTGAAATCAATGAACGTGAACAGGTGCAAAGCAGTCAATTGTAACTGCATGATTGACTCTGATACCGACTGATTAAAATATCATGATTAGAAACTTTCTTGCCACAGGCACAGCGTTAAGAGTAAATGCAGCTAGGAGACAGCCATGCAGTGATGGGAATAAATGGTCTCCTTATAGCCATTGCTGGACTGCTACTATAAACACGTACTTGTTAGAACACCCTAGAGTAGAAGTGAGTTGAAATGAAAAGTTCAGATCTGGAGAATGCTGACTCCTATCCAGGACCAGAGATACATCATGGCTCCTCAGCAATCTTGACATATACAAAGGTATCTCAGAGAAGCATACATCATTCTGATAAACAAAGAAGGAAAGGTTAAATGTGTTGTGACCATGCAAATGATTTCTGATTTGACTGCTTCCTGGATCTTTTTGGAACTAATAAATAATATGAAATAATACCATGACCATTTTGTGGTCTGGCAGGGCTTCCCGGACTGTTTTTATTATGTAAGACAGAAAATAAAGAAATATAAGAAGCAAGGTACAAGGCTTGGAACTATACAACAAAAATAAAAACAAAAAATAGTGCCATACCACGTTGACTGAGGTCCAAGAATGATAAACTTTATTAAAACAATGCAATTAGAATAAGCACTTTTGTCAAATATTTAAGACCATCAGATTTTAGTCAAACTACTAGCATCTGAAATATATACTCCCTAAAACATGTCGTCATAAAAAAAATCATCATAACATTAATAAACCTCAAAATACGTATGCTAAAAAATACATATATAAATTTACATTAAAGCATCATAAATTATAAAAACTATTTTCTTTTCAATTTTTTGCTTTTTCAATACACATTTAAAATTGATGTGGTCATTTAAACCTGCTGAAGTCAAGGAGTCTAGTCTTATCTTGCCATGCATATTCTTTTACATCAAAAATATTTTTTGAACCTCCCCCATATCAGGTTCAACTGCATCAATAACGTGAAAAAGTAAACCTCTTGAAATTCTTACAGCTAATTCTGTTTGACCAATGCATTTTGACCATTTTTTTTACAGCATGGCAGTGTTCATAAATCCTGGACTTAAACTTCCTCGTAGTATGTCCAGTAAAAAAAAAAAAAAAAAAAAAACCACAAGCAAAACATTTAGCTACAAAAATCAAATTATTTGTCTCACAACAACATTATTTAGGAGCCCCATAACTATTATCAGTATTAACACAAAAGAATAAGGGATAGTTGGAAATAAATTTACACTGATTGCACTTGTTACAAATAAATCAAAACTTACGTATTTAACGTAACAATAGATCCTTTCACCCAGTCTGTCCAATTTGACACATTGGTTCTCAAGCCACCATTTGGATATAATCTGGCAAATTCAGTGCTGCAGCCTCTAGCACTTAAAATCTTCCCTTCCAATAATGCCTTGCCCCATGTCCTTGTTTGGGATTCCGAAAATACACAGAATCAGAAAGACCCTCCTTTCAGGCTAATAATTTCTAACAAACGCACGAAGACTGAAAATATTTCGGAATTTCTTGACAGTGTGTTCAACCCTTTAGTGCAGGCTACAGAATACTATATAAAGGATTCCAGGGATTTTCTTAACACACTGTATGAATCTAGACTGGATTTTACTAACTGCACGCTGGTTTCCCTTGACATAGTTGCTCTGTACACAGATATCCCACATCATGAAGGGCTGGAAGCTATCAGACTATTTCTTAACAAATATGCTGGCTTTACTGACAATCACAATGAAACATTAACAGCTCTTACCACGGCAGTTCTTACTAACAGTTTCTTCTATTTCAACAACAAATGTTACAAGCAGGTTAAATGAGTGGCTATGGGTTTGAAAATGGCCCCAGCCTTTGCAGATCTTGTACTAGGTACATGGGAACTGGAAACCCTTAAACTGTTACCTAACTTTGACAAAGTGCATCTCTATAAACGTTTCATTGACGATATTTTTTTTGTGTGGAGCGGACATTTAACAGAATTTAACACGTTTATTGAATCTTTATCTAACAGTATCCCATACTTAGACTTTGTGGTTTCAGGACAAGGTACACAGATTAACTTTCTGGACACTATCATTGCTTTGGATAGCAGCAATGGAACACTTTCCTCCAACATCTACAGAAAAGAAACTTATAGGAATAACTTCCTGGATTTTCATAGCCAGCATCCATTCTTTATGAAAAAGAATGTGCTTAGGTGCCAGTTTATTAGGCTATCCAGACTGATTAGTGACGACTGTACTTTCAATACAGAAAGCATGTTCTTATCTAGGTTGTTTGCTGACAGAAATTACCCTAAGCAACTGATTTATGATGTTTTCTCTGAAGTTGCAGCACACAGACAGAGTAAACATAAACCTATCTTGTTATATGGCTTCACTTCTAAAGCCAGTGCTGAGGTTCCACAAACTGATAGATTTTGCAGCTTCCCTGTGCCCATTAGCAGGGATATGCATTCTATCAAAGAAGTAATACATAGAAATTGGAAAATTACTTCATCACAACAAAATCTTGTTCAAACCATAGGGCATTCTCCTAATTTTTCATACAAAAGAACGAGGACACTCAAGATGTCCTTTGAAAGAAATGAACGTTTTCAAACAGCAGCAGACCCACAGACTGTGACAGAACGAGCAGCATGGCATGTTTCAGTGCAATGGTTGTGTAGTCTGCACGCATATTTATACAGGTACAAAATACACTTTTAGACACAGCAATACTAAAGCTGTGTTTAAAAGCTATTTTGACTGCCACACTAAATTTGTAGTATATGCAAGTATTTGCAACACCTGTAATTCATTTTATGTTGGTAAGACAATAAGAAAATTCTCAGATCGCATTAAGGAGCATTTGGCTGCCATTAGGCAACAAGATGACAGCAATGCATTAGGCAGACACAGTCTTCTCTGCCCCAACTTCTCTGGTTTTAAATTCTTTGTTTTGGAGCAAATACAGCAATTCTTTGGAGACTGTGAGACATTCTTAGAATTGAAAGAACTCCGCTGGCAATTACTGTTGAATGCTGATAACGGACTTGGTCTCAATGAAAATATTAATGTTAAGTGTGCATTGCGGTGGTTATCATAATATTCTGATATTTGCATTACAAGCTATCTCATTGTTTTGTTTAATTCCTATGTTATTTGCCATTGCTTTATGCACACACAGAATGGTGAGTTAGTCCTGCTATTTTTTTCATAGGGAACACACATGGCATGGGGATTGCTCTGATTTGTTGCATTAACATTGTCTTTGGTTTGACTGAAAAGGTTTTTTTATGTAGTAACATTGGTCAACAGTATACAGCAGTGTAAGCCACTTTGATACCTCTGACAAATCACTTTGAGGTATTCTGACTGACTTATTTGTTTAATGTTGTGCAGAACGCCTTTCATTGGCTATAAGTACTACATCATGCATATTTTACATACATATCATTCTCATTGGTCTTGCAATTTGAATACTGTATTACATTTCATTATTGCCTATTTAAACAGAAATTTTAAGTTGCTTGCTTAGATCTGAAGAAGTCCTTGTACATAATAAAGGATGAAAGCACTAATCAACAGTTCGGACTCAGTGTGATTCCTTTCAAGTGCTTTTTTTATTTTTGTGTTGATTTAGAAGTTTTTGAGTTTAATATATATATATATATATATATATATCTCCATATATATATATATATATATATATATATATATATATATATATATATATATATATATATATATATATATATATATATATATATATATATATATATATATATATATATATATATCCATATATATATATATATATATATATATATATATATATATATATATATATATATATATATATATATATATATATATATATATCTATATATATATATATATCCATATATATATATATATTTATATATATATATGTATATATATATGTATATATATCCACATATATATATATATATATATATATATATATATATATATATATATATATATATATATATATATATATATATATATATATATATATATATATATATATATATATATATATATATATATATATATATATATATATATATATATATATATATATATATATATATATATATATATATATATATATATATATATATATATATATATATATATATATATATATATATATATATATATATATATATATATATATATATATATATATATATATATATATATATATATATATATATATATATATATATATATATATATATATATATATATATATATATATATATATATATATATATATATATATATATGGATATATATATATATATATATATATATATCCATATATATATATATATATATATATATATATATATATATATATATATATATATATATATATATATATATATATATATATATATATATATATATATATATATATATCCATATATATATATATATCCATATATATATATATATATATATATATATATATATATATATCCATATATATATATATATATATATATATATATATATATATCCATATATATATATATATATATATCCATATATATATATATATATATATATATATATATATATATATATATATATATATATATATATATATATATATATATATATATATATATATATATATATATATATATATATATATATATATATATATATATATATATATATATATATATATATATATATATATATATATATATATATATATATATATATATATATATATATATATATATATATATATATATATATATATATATATATATATATATATATATATATATATATATATTTTACATTTGTTGACGGGCTACTCTAACTGGACATATATCCGTTTTCAGTAGAGGCCGGGAAAACTCAATTACACGAAGTAAACAATCATTTACAAAAAAAAACAATAAGCATAATACAAAAAGTACCAGAGTAGACTTATGTAAGAATTTAACAAAAACTAAAACTGGCAAAAAGCATGTTAACAGAAAAAAAAGGCAGATATCAGTAAAATTACAAGGTATGCAATATTCTAAAGTTAGATTAATAAGAGACAGATAAGCAGAACACAAGGTGGGAAAACATGGAGGAGAAACAAATGCTAAGGTAGAGTCAATATCAAAGATATAACAGTCAACAATTAAACCTATTATTTAGAGGACCAGTAAGAGGAGAGGGGGGAAGTTAGGAAATAATGGAGTAATTTCAGTCAGGGTTAGCACAAGAACATAACCACTGGGATTTAAGATGTTCTTTGATATGTCTTTTGAAAAGGGATGTAGAGTCTAGGTTAGTTATTTCATGAGGGAGTTGATTCCAGAATTTCCCGACAGAGTTAGAAAATAATGAGTCCCCAGCTTTATTATATGACTTAGTCAAGGCCACTAGGAGTTTATTAGCAGAGCGTAGTGTGGCTAGGTTTTTATATGGTGAAATTAGTTTTGTAATGCTAGGGGTAGCATCAGGGTAGTGAAGGGACTTATGAATGATAAGTAGTTGTTGATAGAGTATGTGGTTATTTAGTTCTAACCAATCTAGTTGCTTGAGGTTGTGACAGTGATGAGTTCTGAAGGGGTTAGCAGTAATGAATCTAGTTATACTATTGTAACAGGTAGAGAGTTTGGTAAGGTTGGTTTTAGATAAGTTAATATATATAGCAGAGGCATAGAAAAGGGTGGGTCTGGGCCATGGTTTTTCTGGCTGCAGGGGTAAGAAAGGGTTTAATTCTGTAGAGAGTACCTATTTTTTTGTTAACTGATTTAATGGTGTTGCTAATATGGTCATCAGAATTAAGATGGTTATCAATAGTTACACCTAATAGGCGAGTGGTCATATCTGGGTTAATAGAGGTAGCATTATTAGAGGAGATAGTGAAGAAAGGAGTTGGAGATTTGTGCGTAGGAGTAAAGAGAAGAAATTTTGTTTTTTTGGCATGAAGAAGGAGGGAGTGTTCCATAAACCATTTTTCTACATTATGGAAGACTGTTTGGGTGAGGGACTGGAGGGAGGAAACATTATTAGCAGCACAGATTAAAGTTGAATCTTCAGCATATTGAATGCAGATGGCTTGGGGTATGTTCAAGTGCAGGTCATTAATAAATAACGAAAAAAGAAGGGGACCTAAGATTGAGCCTTGTGGAACATATATATATATATATATATATATATATATATATATATATATATATATATATATATATTTTTTTTTTATTTTACATTTGTTGACCGGGCTAGTCTAACTGGATATATTTCCATTTTCAGTAGAGGCCCGGGGAGAAAAGCTCCAACATAGTATAAACAGTATTATGCAATTATATAACAAAAACAAGTACAAAAATAAAATAATAAGAAGTATATACACTCAAAAGAAGGTATACTCAAAGTAAAAATACAAGTAGGTCAATAATTTAACAGTTGTGAGATTGTTTGATAAGCGAGATACACTAATAGTTCAATGTTGGTTAACATAAACACTTGTGGTTATAAGTTTTCGGAGACCAGATATTAGCATACAGAGGGGTATATAAAGTGAGATGTAGAACCATAGGCAGTAAAAAGAAAAAAGGAAAGGTGGTTAATTAATTAATTAATCAGGGTTAGTGCAGGGACATAACCAGTGTGAATTTAGGTGAATTTTGAGTTTTTGCTTAAAGAGTGACAGTGATAGAAGTAAAGTTAGATTAGTAGGTAGACGGTTCCAGTGTTTCCCAACAGTATTGGAGAAAATGCTGTCACCTGACAAGTTATTGGACTTACTTATACTAGCAAGTAATTTACCTGAAGAGCGTAGAGAAATCAGATTATTATAAGGGGTAATGAGGTTAGCGAGAATTGGAGTATTATTAGGTTGGTAAAAGATTTTGTGAGCAATGGTGAGTTGGGAAAAAGTTAGCATGTTAGGGAGTTCAAGCCAGTCAAGCTGCTTAAGATTCAGACAGTGGTGTGTTTGAAATGCATTGCCAGTGGCAAACCTGGCAATATTGTTATAGGAGTTTGAGAAGATTATTTTTTTTTAGATTAGTATAAATAGGAGAAGCATAGAGAAGAGTTGAGATTAAGTGAGAGTGGGCAATGGTGGTTCTAGCTAGAGGAGTTAGGAAGGGTTTGATTCTGTATAAGGAGCCAATTTTTCTGTTCACTGCTTGAATGGTGTTATTTATATGCATATCAAAGTTAAGGTTATTATCAATTGTGACTCCTAATAGTTTGGTAGTTTGTTCGGGAGAGATAAGGGTACCGTTGTTAGATATAATAGAGAAATCAATAGGAGAGTACCTACTGGTGGGTGTAAAGAGTAGAAGCTTGGTTTTTTTGGCGTTCAAAAGAAGGCAGCGTTTTAGGAACCAGTCTCCTATTAAGTTAAATACTTTTTGAGTTCGATAGAGTAGTTCAGATGTGGAGTTAGCAGAACATATAAGTGTGGAATCATCGGCATACTGAATGCAGGTAGCTTCAGGGACTGCTATGTGAAGGTTGTTGATGAATAAAGAAAAGAGAAGAGGTCCTAAAATGGAGCCCTGGGGGTCTCCAAGGCTGACTGGTAGGAGGGATGATAGTTTATTTTCCCAGAGAACTGCCTGTTGCCTATTGTTAAGGTAAGACTTGAACCATTGTATAATTGGGGGATCTAGAGCAGGACGTTCAAGAGTATTTATAAGTAGGGGATGATTAACCATATCAAAAGCCTTTGAAAGGTCGATGAAGAGAGCAGAAGAGAGGATGTTATTACGGTTCTTATTAATGGTGTCAGTGAAAGATAGTAGAGCAGTGGTAGTGCTATGAAATGGCCTAAAGCCATGCTGGCATGTAGCCAGAATATTGTGTTTAGTTAGGTGGTTGAGTATCTGATGGTGAATGCATTTTTCCATGACTTTAGCTAAGGGTGATAGGAGAGCTAATGGTCTGTAATTAGAGTAGTCGTTGGATTTACCACCTTTATGTAGAGGGATGATGTGGGAAATTTTCCAGATGTCTAGAATGATGCCTTCATTAATGGATCTATTGAGTAGGATGGATATGGGAAAGGCAATAACTTTTGCTGCTATTTGCAAATACTCAGAAGGTAACTGGTCAGCTGAAGGAGTACAAGGCTTAAGCTTTAGTAGGATTTTGCAGATGAAAGTTGTTGAAACAGGATGAAATCTAAAGGTTGGTAGAGATCCAGCTGTAGAAGAAGGGAGCCTCATGTTATCAGTGGAAAGCTGACTAGCTAGGGACTGTATGGTCTCTGTGAAATAGGTGTTGAAGTTGTTGGCTATTTGAAGTGGAGTGTTATGATCAGCATCATGAGGGGATGATGTGCTAGATTGACCAGGTTTGAGGAGTCTATTGATGTTAGTCCAAAATTTCTGAGGCTGCTTGTGGTGTGTTTGTTGTAGCTTACTATAGCAGTTCTTTTTGTCAGAGAGTATAGCCTTTTTAGTTATGTTTCTCAGCTGTCTAAAGGTTTGTCTTTCAGGGGAGGTTCTGTCAGTTCTCCAATTGTGCCAAGCTTTATTTCTAAGTAGTATTTTTTGTCTAGACTCTTATTAGCCAGGGGGCTGGTTTGGATTTTATTCTAATAGATCGTTTGGGTGCATGCTCATCTAGGATAGCAAGAAATTTAGAGTTAAAATATTTGACAGCTTCATCTAGTAGGAGTATTTTTATAGGTTTCCAGTCACAAGCTTTGAGTTCATTTTGGAAGAGTACAGGGTTAAAGTGTTTCTTTGTTCGTGTTATCCTATAGGCTGGAGTGATAGAGATATCATTCTTTTGTCTTATTATATAAGTTAGCATATGATCATATATGGATATTATTATATATTAGCATATGATCACTTAGATCATCTGGTAAGGTACCTACATTATAAGTATGTGGGTCTTTATAAGTATCCAGTCTAAGGTGCTCTCTTTTTTGGATGGTTTGTCGATTCTGGTCGTTAAGTTGATAGTTTGAATAAAACCATGGTGATTAATATGTGTGGAAGGGTTAGTGGTATTAATTGTTTTCCAGTCAGTGTTAAAGTCACCTAGTACTATTGTTTCTTGAGGGTAAGTTGAGGACACCCAGCTAAGAATATCTTCTATTATAGTATTGTTATTACCAGGGGGTAGGTAGATACAGATCACATAGAGGGATTTGTTTGGGTTGATTTGCAGTTTGGAGATTAGGACTTCAGCCTTATTGTGCAAGGGTGGGTTTTCAGTTATAGAGGAGATCTGTATTCCATTTTTGTAGAGGAGTGCGACTCCCCTGCCCTTACGTTTTAAGCGGTCTTGTCTCAATATATTATAGCCAGGAGGGATAATTTCATTATCCTTAGTTCCTGGTTTTAACCATGTTTCTGTAAGGCAGAAAATGTCAAAGAAGTGAGTTTCAAGGAGAGCATGAATGTGGGCAATTTTGTTATTGCTACTGCGGGTATTGAGATGTGCTATAAGTAGAGAGTTGGAGAGTTTGCTTAAGGTAGGCAGGTTTAGGTAAGATGTGCAGTGGATATTTATTGTAGCTGCTATGGTAGGGCCTGGATTAGGGTGTATGTCACCATCCCTTAAGATAGGGCTTAGTGGTTTAGATATGGGGTTGTGTGAATAGTTTATTAGGAGTTTCCATTTCTTTGCAATCAGGTTGTTAAGCTTTATGTGTGTGCATCGATGGTATTGAGGTGACATATAACAAGGCGTGGAAATGATGTTAATGTGTTTATGGGAGTGGAAGATATCAACAGTGGTTGTTTCTCTTGGAGGGAGGTTGTAGAGGAACAGATTGGATTTTTCAAAAAGGGTTAGGAGATGGGCTGAGGTCAGGACAGGTAAGAATATAGTTAGGAGTGTTAAGTTGGTTACGAGGACTTTTATTGTAGTTTGCATGTTGTTAAACTGCAACTATACAAAAACTGAGGAGGTTTGGTGGGATAAAGTAATGAAGGAGAGATAGCAGTGGGATAGACTTCTGTACAGAAAAGAGTGATGCTATTTGGGAAAACAGCTCTAGAAGTAGAGAGTATTAGTGAAAGAATTAGAGAAGGAGGGTGTGGCTAGGTGGGGTAAATTGATTGGGTGGATAATAGGCAGGATGAGTGAGGGGTGTGGTTTAGGAAGTATAAGATTAGGACTACAGGGTGTGGGAGGGATTTGGGGGTAGGGTAGGGGAGCGGAGAGAGCCCGTAGAGGCCGAGCAGGCGAGCAGGCAATCAAAGGAGAAGCTGAAAAGGAGACTATCAGAAATGCAGGAAACTATGGGTAAGTGAGGTAGTGCCTGAGTAGGGAAGGTTTAGAATGCTACAGGATTCCAATCGAATAAGAAATGGGGGAGGGTAAAATACTGTTAAGCAGTAGGTGAATGAGAGGAGAAGCAGAATCAAGAACTAAGAAGGTATAGTACAGTTGCAGGGGTAAAATTGGGAGAGAGGCAGTGAGTGTTGGATAGGATGAGAATGAAGGAAGATAAGAAGAGATCTACTGAAATTGCAGAGGTTGGACAGAGAGAGAGTAAGAAGCAGTGAATAAGGGAGTAGGATAAGGGTGCCACCTAGTGGACAACACTAGTACTGAGGAAGGTGCTTGGGAGAGCTAGCTAGTCATAAGCTATGAAATATCTAATGCTAAGAGAGCAGGTTATTGTAAGTGAGAAGG
>NC_056728.1:208340986-208410162 GCF_019279795.1 Protopterus annectens | reverse complement strand
TCCAAACATTAACTGGGAGAACTACTCAAGTACTAACTCCCTTGCCCAACATTTCCTAGAATTTATAAACTCAAACGCCCTGGATCAACTGGTCATCATTCCCACTAGAGGTGACAACATACTGGATGTGGTCATCACCAACACGGGCCACCAGTGTTCCAAACCGGAGGTCAACCCTTCGCTGGTTAGATCTGACCATAAACAAATCACTTTGAATATCCGCATTCTGCTCCAAGCCCCGGACAAGGAAACCACCATGAAAAACTTTTCAAAAGCAAACATCCCTGATCAGTATTAGCAAAAAAACTACGATCCCTCATAAAACTGTCCAAGACGAGCTTCGAAAGAAAAATTGCGAAGGACTTCAAATATAACCACAAGGCATTCCTTAGCTATGTCAAGAATCTAAGTGGGAATGCTCAGAGTTAATGCAGAATGGCACAAAATACACCGAACCAACCGATATTTCCAACATCCTGGCAGAATTGTTCAGTGCACACTTCACCCCCAAAAGGGCCCATAACCATACCAGAAGAATTTAGAGCCATTGAAATCACAGACACTCAGGTTAAAACAGCCCTCTCCCAAGCCAAAAACACAGCATCAATGGGACGGGACAGTGTCCCAGGCTGCGTCCTACATGAGCTCAAAGACGAACTAACCCCTCACCTAAATACAGTGTTCAAACTGAGCCTTTCCACAGGCTACGTACCCTTAGAGTGGCACACAGTAACGGTTATTCCGCTCCACAAAGGTGGAGCCACAACAGACCCCAGGAACTATCACCCTATAAGCCTGACTCGCTTGGTCTGCAATATGGAGCCCATCAACATGGAACGCATTAACAGACATTGGGAACCTCCAAACACTGGACCCTACCCAGTTCGGCTTTGTTAAGGGCAGATCATGCCTCCTAAACCTGGTGGACTTCTTTGAGACAGTTACCAAGACTATAGATGAGGGAAAGGTGGTACACACAGCAAACCTAGACCTCGCAAAGGCATTCGACACCATTCCCCATTCAGGTATTATACACAAGCTCATCAGCCTGAACATAAACCCCTATGTCACAAGATGGGTTGCCAATTGGCTCATGGAGGACAGAACCCACATGGTGAAAGCTGCGGGAGCTAGGTGTGACTCTACACCGGTTTCAAGTGGCGTTTCCCCAGGGCTCAGTCCTAGGACCCCTCCTGTTCGGCATATACTTCTCAGAGATGCAGGCAAGCACAAGAGGACTATGGCTGACCAAGTTCGCAGATGACTGCTGCGAAGATGGGGCTAGAAATGACACTCCGGCTGACACAGACACCCTCCAAAATGGTCTCACTGAGACGGATACTTGGTGTCAAAATCATGGCCTCAAGCTAAATGCCAAAAAGTGCATAGTCATCCCCTTGGGAGAAAACAAAGTACACACAAACTACCACATAGGTGGTAGCCCCTTAAATACGGAAAACGTAATAAGAGATCTGGGGACCCAAGTAGACTAATCTCGCCTTTGATAATCACATTACCAAAGAGGTTAGAAAATCCTTCTATGTGGCCCACCTAATCACAAAAGGGTTTGCATCCAGATCAAAAGAGGTCATTGTGAACCTCTACTAATCACTCATCAGACCCATCATAGAGTACAATGCCCCATTTGGGATGTATCTTACAAGACACCTGCAATAGCTGGAAAGACCACAGAAGTACCTCACCAAGAGGATCACTGGCCTCAAACAGATGTCCTATGCAGCTCGACTGAAGAAACTCCAGCTGTACTCAGTTGCATACCGCCTACTTAGAGGAGATCTCTGCCTGACATACAAGGCCATGTCCAACCCAGAACTGATGGACATGCTCCACCTAAAGAAAACTTTATCCCCTCAAGCCACAAGCTCTAGGGATCTAAACCTCATCACAACTATAAATAGGACGTGCTGGAGAGATAGATTCCTGTCCCAGAGATTTCCCATGCATATGGAACAAGATTCCAATCTACAATAGGCAGAGCTCCTCGCTAACGCTCTTCAAGAGAAACCTTGACGAGTGGATGGGAAACAAAAAGTTTACCCCGGGATCACTTCAGTAGCTCTGCTGGACAGAGGCACAGGGAACTAATCTAAGGGGGCGGCGAAAGCCAACACATTCTGGCTAGGCTTTTAAATGCCTTCGGGCAGATAGCCTAGTACCTACCTATGAACCTATGAGCTTTCACAGGCTTAGGCAAAGTTAATTTATTCTTATAATAAATAAATGAAATGCAGTCTTTCAGCCATTTAACTAGAGTTAACATGCTGACTGCATTACCCAACTTTGAACTGGAAAAGGAAACAAATAGTTTACTTGATTTTCAAATGTCTTTTGTTCTGTGAAGACAGAAACGTAATGGTCTACGAACATCTAGTAAATGTACAGGATATTCCCCTTTGTTGGAGTAATTTGGAAAGAAAACCAGTAGATTTATCATTTGATTGATGTTAGCCTCTTATACTACCTTGGGTAACAGGAAGGGTTTGTTCGTAAAGAAACTCCATCTTTGTGGAAAATCAGATAAAGAGGTTCAGACAACAAGGCTGGGGATCTCTGAAACCCTCCTGGTAGAGGTAATGGCAACCAAAAACAGTCTTCAAAGACAAAAACTTCAGGTCACATTCAGCAGAGGGCTCAAAGAAAGAAGTGTATTACGGCCTGTAATACTATCTTCGGATCCTAAGGAGGCACCAGAACTTTGAAAGGGGGGTTTTAACAAAAGTGTGCCTCTTAGGAATGATTTACTAAGTCTACGAGAGACTAAAGAATGTTCTTCTAAACCATCGTGAAAATTAGAAATTGCAGCTAATTGTAATCTGATGGTAGAAAGTAAAGCACCAGCATGGAAAAGAGAGGCTAGAAAGTCTAAAATGTGCTCTATAGAAGCAGAAAAGGTACTTATATGTTTTTCATGGGCCCAGATGGTAAATCTCTTCCATTTGCTAGAGTCCAGTTTTCAAGAGGAAGGTTTCTGAGCACAAAGAGGATGTGGCGTACTGGGGAGGCAATATTAGGACACCTGGTAACAAATGGAATTGGAGGAATCACGATGTCAACTTGAGGTTCAAAATGTCTCGGTGAACAAGTCTGTCTGGATGGGATACAAGTTCTGGAACTGGGTCCAGAATCCAAGATTGTCGAATTAGATAAGGCCAATGGAAGGGAAACTAAATCTGTTGAGGCCAAACAGGTGCAATGAGGATTACTGTGCTTTTCAACCAGAGTACTTTCTGTAAGAATTTTGGAATTATAGGTATTGGGGGAAAGGCATAAAAGAGACCAGGGGGCCAATAGTGAAGGACAATGTCCCTGGATGACTTCTCAGGAGAGGGAATCAGTGCAAATGAATTGCTGCACTTACTGTTTAGAGGGGGAAGCAAACAGGTCACAGCAAGGTCGACCCCAATAACGGAAGATCGTTTTCACCACTACTGGGTTGAGAGACCACTCGTGAGGCTGAAGGATACATGTGCTCAGCTTGTCAGCAATCACACTGGAACTCACTGGAATGTGCGTTACTATTAGAAAGTGGTGGGAAGAGGTCGCCCACTGGCACACTTTGAGGGCTTCTTCACCTCTTCTTCTTCTGGCTGCTCCCGTTAGGGGTCACCACAGCGGATCATCTGTTTCCACTTCTTCCTGTCCTCGGCAGCTTGCTCTGTCACACCAACCACCTGCATGTCCACTCTCACCACATCCGTAAAACTCATCTTAGGCCTTCCTCTTTTCCTGTTACCTGGCAGCTTCATCCTTAGCATCTTTTTCCCAATATACTCTGCATCCCACCTCGGCACATGTCCAAACCAACGTAATCTTGCCTCTCTGGCTTTGTCTCCAAATCTTCCAACCTGGGCTGACCCTCCAATATACTTATTCCTAATCCTGTCCACCCTCACCACACCCAGTGCAAATCTTAACATCTTTAACTTTGCCATGTCCAGCTCTGACTCCTGCCTTTTTGTCAATGCCACTGTCTCCAACCCATATAACATAGCTGGTCTCACTACCCTCTTGTAGATCTTCCCTTTCACTCTTACTGGTACTCATCTGTCACACATCACTCCTGACACTCTTCTCCACTCACTCCACCCTGCCTGTACTCTCTTCTTTACCTCTCTTCCACACTCACCATTACTCTGAACTGTTGATCCCAAGTATTTAAACATCCACCTTCACCACCTCTACTCCCTGCATCCTCACCATTCCTCTATCCTCCCTCTCATTCACACACATATATTCTGTCTTAGTCCTGCTGACCTTCATTCCTCTTCTCTCTAGAGCATATCTCCATCTCTCCAGGATCTCCTCCACCTGTTCCCTACTCTCACTACAGATCACAATGTCATCTGCAAACATCATAGTCCACGGGGACTCCTGTCTGATCTCGGCTGTCAACCTGTCCATCACCATTGCAAATAAGAAAGAAAGGGCTCAGAGCTGATCCTTGATGTAATCCCACCTCCACCTTAAAAGCTGTCCCACTACCCTCGTACATATCCTGTACCACTCTTACATACTTCTCGGACACTGCCGACTTCCTCATACAATACCACAACTCCTCTCTTGGCACCCTGTCGTATGCTTTCTCCAAGTCCACAAAGACACAATGCAACTCCTTTTGACCTTCTCTGTACTTCTCCATCAACACTCTCAGAGAAAACATCGCATCTGTAGTGCTCTTTCCTGGCATGAAACCATACTGCTGATCACTAATCATCACCTCCCTTCTTAACCTAGCTTCCACTACTCTTTCCACTAACTTCATGCTGTGACTGATAAACTTAACCCCTCTGTAGTTACTACAGCTCTGCACATTATCCTTATTCTTAAAAATCGGTACCAACACACTTTCTCCATTCCTCCGGCATCCTCTCACTTTCCAAGATTTCATTAAAACAATCTAGTTAAAAATTCCAATGCCATTTCATCTAAACACCTCTATGCTTCCACAGGTATGGCATCTGGACCAACAGCCTTTCCATTCTTCATCCTCTTCATAGCTATCCTTATGTCCTCCTTGCTAATCCACTGCACTGCATGATTCACTATCCGCACATCATCCAACCTTCGCTCACTTTCATTCTCTTCATTCATCAGCCCCTCAAAGTACTCTTTCTATCTGCTCAACACACTCTCCTCGCTTGTGAGTACGTTTCCCTCACTACCCTTCATCACTTTTACCTGCTGCACATCTTTACTAGCTCGGTCCCTCTGTCTAGACAATCTGTACAGGTCCTTTTCTCCCTCCTTAGTGTCCAACCTTTCATACAACTCTTCATACGCCTTATCCTTAGCCTTTGTCACCTCACTCTTTGCCATGCACCTCATCTCGTAATACTCCTGTCTACTTTCTTCATTTCTCCGACAATGATAAAACAATTTGAATCCGCCTCCAATACACCTAGCCTTGCTCCCCTTCCATCTGGTCTCTTGCACACACAATATATCAACCTTCCTTCTGTCCATCAGATCAGCTAGGTCTCTTCCTATACCAGTCATACTGCCAACACTCATAGTTCCAAGCCTCACTACCTCAGTCCTAGCTTTTACCTGCCTTCGGCCATGCCTTCCCCCTCTTCTACTCCTTTGGCCAACAGTAGCCCAATTTCCACCAGCACCTTGTTGGCCAACAGTACTGGTGGCGGTCACTGTTAACCCGGCCTTCGACCAATCCGGTATGTATATCTGTACTGTCGTCCGCATGTATGATTTGGCAAAATTTTACACCGGATGCCCTTCCTGACGCAACCCTCCTTATTTACCCGGGCTTGGGACCGGCACAAAGAAATGCACTGGCTTGTGCATCCCCAGTGGCTGGGTTCTGAGGGTTTTGTGACAAAGATGATACAATTTTGTTCCTCCCTGCTTGTTGATGTACCAAACTACTGACATATTGTCAGTCTGAATTGCAACTGTCCCCTGAGGAAGATCCGTCTGAAAGGCCTGCAATGCTAAAAGCACCAGTCTTAGCATTAGGACACTGATGTGCAAGTTTGGCCTCTAATGGGGACCAAGTACCTTAGACATTCTTGCGCAGAAAATGCCCCCCCCCCCCACGCCATCTGGGAAGTGTCCGTGAGCTCTGGAAGAACAAAGGGGCTGCCGCAGAGAATTTGTTTGGAATCCATCCACCATAGACGATCCTTCTTGCAATAATTGGTGATCAGAATTTGGTCTGACAACGGTTGGTACAGGACAGACCACTGGGAAGCCAATAGCCATTGCAGAATTATCATATGAAACCTGGCCAGAGGTACTAGAGTTAATCAATGCTGCCATTGACCTTAGAGTTTGCAAAGCTAGTTGAATAGAGACCCTTCTGCTACAGATTATCTTCGGAATTTGTACCATAAAAGTAGTCTCTCTAGAAAAAGGGATGCCATAACTGTCTCCGTATTTAGTACAGCCCCTATGAATTCTAAATTTTGTGTTGGTGTCAAATGTGACTTCAAGGTTTACTGTTATCCCCAGATGAGCACAGATATCAAAAGTGTTATCTCTGGCTACTATTAACTGATGCCTGGTCAAAGCGGTTATGAGCCAGTTGTCTAAGTACGGAAATACCTGGAATCCTCTCGGTCTCAAATGAGCTGCTACTACCTGCATGCATTTGGTGAACACCCTGGGGGCTGTGGTGAGACCAAAAGGCAGTACTCTAAATTGGTAATGACTGGCTCCCAGAAGGAAGCGGAGGAACTTCCTGGAGCGTTTGTCCATTTTTATGTGGTAATACACATCCTGAAGATCAAGTGAGCACATCCAGTCATCTTTCTACAGAAAAGGAAGAACAGACTGTACCATGACCATCCGAAACTTTGTCTGCCGAACAGATTTGTTCAGCATACTGAGATCCAAAATTGGTCTCCAGTCCCCTGTCTTTTTTGGCACTGAAAAGAATCTTTAGTAGGTTCCGGATCCTTTCTGGTCTGGCGAGACTTCTTGGATGACTGTCTTTTCCAGCAGTTTCTTAATTTCTTGCACTGCTGAATCCCTCTGATTGGGTGGAACATCAGGGATTTTTTGGTACTAGGGCAGGATGAGAATAGGGAATGATATAGCCTCTGGATACGATATACTGCACCCAAGAATTGGTTATGTTTAGCCAGGCGTTTAGGTGCAAGGACAAGCATTCCCCAACTGACTCCAGAGGAAGACAATCAGGCCTCCCTTCAGGAGCGCTCAAAGGGCTTCCTGGAAAGGAATCCCTGAAGCCCTGGTTTTGTGGACCACCACTGCTGCGAGTGCGGCGTCTTCCGTTTTGCTTCTCCCTCTGCCTATGGGGGAACTGCCTCCTCATGTGTTTGGGAAAGGCCCTTGGGATTTTCTGAAACGCATTTTTTCACCATTCCTTTGCATCCTAGAAAAGAACCTGGGGGGTGGAGAAACATACACCCACAGCAAAAAGGGTCTTGCCCATCCTTCTCACACCTGGATAAGGTCTCTTTCACTTTAGGGCCAAACAAAGATGTTCCGTCAAAGGGAGCATTGACGAAAGAAGACTTGAATGGTTCCACAACGTCACTTAAGCGCATCCAGGCATGTCTCCTTATGCCTACGCCTGTACCCGCTGCTCTTTAAGTCCCTTCGGCAGTATGATAGGTCAGCCTCATAGACAAATTAGACAGACTCCAGGGTGGCTAACTGGGAAGCTACTTTCTCTTGGAGTCACTCGCTACAGCTCCCACTAGGGTGTCTGACAGTTCCTTAATCAGATCCCATTGGAGTCTCATGAAGTGTGCCAAAAAATTCAAGGACCTTATAGCAAAGGTCGATGAAGCATAGACCCACTTCTCTAATCTGTCCATGACCCTAGACTCCCTGTCGGGCAGATGGACAGAGGAAGTTTCCTCAGAGAGTTCCTTTTAGTGGCGGCTGCTACGACCATGACATCCACAGCTAACCCCTTGTCCCAGAACTGCTTATCCTCAGGGGCAGGTAATATTTTATCACGTTTCTTAGGGATGGACTCGATGTCCGGAGCCTTCCATGCTTGCTGTGAAATCAACTGACTGAGTTCATAAGCAGGTGGAATCACCTAAAAGATAGATGGGCGGGTGCTGGAAGCGTGCAGGTAGACAGATTCCTCCAAGGAAGGGGTTTGGGGACTTCCAGCCACTCCTCCGTTTTAAAATTTTTAAGATGTCTCCAAATGAAACATCTTCAGGAGATGACCGTGGGGATCCTTCCCCCACACTGAAATCTGTGTCTTTGATAACCAGTTCTTGTAGGGGGGGATCCAAGTGCTTCCTCTTGCACTTTTTCTGAGGGACCTCATCAGGGGGATAATCTGGGGAGGTATAAGAAGATGACAGAACTGGGTCTGGGGACACAAACTTCTGCACCCCTGTCCCAATGGAGAGGCAGGAGGAATACCCAAGCTAGAGGGGGGGTACCTGTTCCAAGGGGGAAGCGCTGACTGAGTCACAGTGAGAGGGCCCTCTCCATAGCCTCAAAGGCTGGCTCCCCTGAAGAGGAAGACAGCCAGAAACCAAGACAGACTGCCTCAGGACTGGGGTCACTCCCTGATCCGAAGAACTGACCCTCGAGATAGAACCAGTGCCGAACTAACTCGAGACTAAGCCCCGAGAAGCAGGAATGGCTCTGAAAAACCTGGAGTCGAGACCCGCCTCCCAGATCCAACAGGGTAGCTACAGCTCCAGGAAATCTCCGGATCTGAAGCCACCGAACATCTCAGCGGAACTACCGCTTCTGAAGATACAAATAACTCTGGAGCCGGTACACCAACAGGGTAGCTACAGCTCCAGGAAATCTCCGGATCTGAAGCCACCGAACATCTCAGCGGAACTACCGCTTCTGAAGATACAAATAACTCTGGAGCCGGTACATTCAGTGGCTGGAGATCTGCAGCAGAGGACCCCAAAACCACATAGGTTAGAGGAGGAGGTGTAGTTAGTGGGGTAAAAGTCATCTCTGTTCCAAAACCCAAAGGGGTCAGAATCGAAAGGGGGCTTGAAAGTCCTTTAGCCCATAGAATTTTATTCACCAGCCTCTCCACTTCAAGTTCAGACAGACTTTTGGTAGAGTGGACAGATGAAGTAGAGGGGGACTTGCGCCTCTGCAGAAAAACTTCTGGAAGCTCCCCTTCAAATGGGTCAACTGATGGTGAAGATGTCCTAGGAAAAATGTCCTTAGTCACAGTAGGTGGAGCAGTCACTGTTCCCAGTACTGGGACCTTCAAAGTCAAAGGACTTTAAATAACAATCTGTGCTGGTGCACTTGTCAACACTGGTGTCTTAGAATCAGAGGCCTGCAGTTCCGTAAACAATTTCGGAACAGAGGGTTTCAATTTCTTTGCTTTCGGAACAGAGCAGAGAGACTTCTCTTCTTTCCTTTGTCCACAGAAGATGAGGATGAAGGGAAGAAAATATCCGAAGATAAGGCTTCACTAAATGCTGATGGAAGCAAGCTTTTCAAAATAAGCTTCTTGCACCTTTCAACAAGGGCTCGATGGCTAAAAGCATGGCATATGCTACAGTCATCTTGTAAATGGAGAGGAACTAGGCAATAGACAAAGAGAGAATGAAAATCTGATGATGGAATTATGTGGCCGCACTTCTGGCATTTTTTAAAGCCAGAGGGGCCCTTACCCTTCTCAGTTATGCCAACAAAAGGAGATATGGCTGGAAGACAGCCACTCACACTCGCACTCATACCAAAGATTTAGAGATACTAGCAGAGTGGAAAAGTTTCTCTTTTTTTTTTTTTTTTTTGAAAGAGATGGGGGAAGAAGAGAAACTATGAACAATGATAGTCAGAGAGAGTACACAAATGTGTACAAGGAAGGGAAAAAGTGACAAGAGAGAGGGAGGGGAAAACTATCAATGGTGATAGTTTAGAAAGAATACACAAACTTGCAAAGGAAAGAGCATCAACAATGACACTATAGAGCTACCCTATGTGTAAGAACAACTTTAAGGTATAGTGATAAAGAGAGAGCGGGAGAGAGAAACAAACTTTTGAGAAATAAAGAATTTACCTAAACCCACAACTCAAGAGCACTGGCAAAAAGCGACAGTTTTACAAAGTGGCAAATGAGTTCTGAGCCAATTGTGAGAGAGGGATTTTGGGTAGAGGTGAAGCTCGAGAGTTTTTGGTTGCCGCAAGCTATAGTAACAGCCGAATCGGTTCTGATATCAGAACCAAACCCATCTGTCAAGGATAAAATCAAGACTGACATCAGATCAACCATTTCAGAATCCTCATGGGGAAGGAAGTAAACTGCACTATCAAGACTGGAGACGTCATGAGACCTAATACCCTCAAAACTAATCTCGCAGAAGGGACATCAAACTCCAGAAGATTCTGTACTACCATTTTTCAAGGATAAAATTTTGTCTTCGGGAAAAGAAATCTAAGTTACTGTCATGTCCAATTGGCATCCCACAAAAACTAGATGTTGAGAGAGAAACTGGTTGGATTTTCCTAAAATTGTTGGATATACCTAGGGGCCATATAGCTGAACAAGGTTATCACTGGACAGTACAAGATACTCCTCTGAAGAAGCAGCCAGGAGCCATTTGCCAAATAAAGGAGTATCTTAATTTGCTGGAGTCACAGGTGGGCTGCTATTACTGACTCCCAAGCAGAAGCACAAAAGTCTCTTGGACTCCATCCCTATTTTTATGTGTTGGTATGCATCCTATGGAGCACATACATTCATTTTTCAGAAGACACTGAAGAATTGATTACATCAAGACTATTAAAAAATGTCTGTTTTGATACAATTGTTTTAAGACGTTTAGGTCCAAAATAAGCCTGACAGCGCCTTTTGGTTTCTTTGGCACCAAAAAGAATCTTGAATAAAATCCTAACCTGGACTGGTCTGGTAGCATCTCTTGGATGATGATTCTTTGAAGAAGAGAATAAATTTCTTGCACAGCAGCCTTTCCCTGACTGGGTGGGACATCTGGCAATGGAAGGTGGAAGGACTTCCAAAAATGGAATGCAATAACATCTGGATATGATCCTTCTCATCCACTTGTTTCATGTGAAGGAGAAAAAAAAACAAAGAGCAGACAAATGCAGTTAAAAAAACTAAAAATCACCACCAATACTGTACTTTTGGATGAATTGTATAACCAGCGAACTTGGAGCTGATAACGCACTTGTTTAACAGGTTTACATCATTTTTTCTGCAGTAAGTTCACTGGTTACTGTATTCATTTGAAAGTGCAGTATTAGTGTTATCATGTGAAAGAGAACCCAGGGTGCTGATAGAAGGATACAAGTGGAACAGTTGGGCATTCACTTGGGGAGTCTGGTGGCATCTGCCAGAAAAGGGCCTGGTTATGCGGTCTACCTTGGCCACTGGGCCTGCATCCGTTAAAGTGGCAGCCTCTTCTTCAGCCAACTATGTTAAAAGAAGAGTCATGCTAATGTGTAGGACTTTCAAAAGTGGAGAGACTAAGCTCCTTTTTGGTTCCTGTCAAAGGGGTGCCGAGGGACCTCGAACTTAACATCCACTGCAGAGACATTCTTACAGTCCTTCACATCGTTCTTCAGCCTTTCTTACACTGTAGAGCCAAAAAGGGTAGTACCTTCAAAGGAAGTGCTGATAGACACCTTAAAGCTGTTCGCAAAATTGCATAAACTCAGCCAAGCGTGGTGTCTCATAGCAATGACTGCCCTGGCTGTGCTTGTCGCTCTATACATATTTATTATGCATTTGGCACATGGACAGGTTGGTAATATTGGACATGTTCAACAGAGTGACCTGAAGTTGCTTTTGCAACTCCAGAGAAATTGGATTCTTCACAGTGATTAAAGCTTTCTGATTGAGATTCCTTTCAAATCTCATAACAGGAGTGGTATAGCTCATGGCTCAAACAGCAAAAGGTGCTGGAAGCATACAACTGCCTCTAAAGCCTATCCATCGCCTAAGACTCCTTGTTGGGTAGAGAGAAGAGTCCTCAATTAACTTGCTCAGTGGCTGCTGCACTGATTATGGAGTCTACAGGCAGAGTTTTGCACCCTAATGGCTTGTCTTTGGGGGAGACATGTTCCTGCCAAGACATCCTCAGAGCAAACTATATTAGCTTGTCGATGGGAGGGACCACCCAGGACTATAGATGGGGTTGTTCTGTATGCTAACAATACCGGCACTTCCTGAGAGGGAGGTTCAATCGACCAGGATCCCCTCTGGCACATAAGTTCCAGGATCTCTCCAAAGCTGGTACCTTTAAGTGACTGACTCTAATGGGTGTCCAGATATCTCCTCTTACATGTCTTCTTTTACGTGGCTCAGGGGATAAGTCTCCAGATTCCTCAGAAAACTTTTAGTTATGTACTTACCATAACTTCGGATGTATGGGATCCATCTCGCCTACATTCACAACAGATGGGTTCGGAGCCGATCCATCGGCTCCGACTCGGCAACTAATACACTAGCACGAAGTCTCTCATTGGCTGGGCTACTCCCTATCCCAGGATGCACTACACCTGCTTCCCCAGATCTTGTTTGTTCGCTTTCATACATCCATGCAAACACAGAAAAACTAGTAGTCAATATAACCAACTAAAGTTCTTCAAGAAAGATCGCCAAGAAAAAAGAGACTACAGCTCCTCTAAATCCGAATGGAAGGGGGAAGGAGGGTGGGTACTTATGAATGTTAGGGAGATGGATCCCATACATCCGAAGTTATGGTAAGTACATAACTAAAAGATGTAATGGGATCCTATCTCGCCTACATTCACAACAGATGGGACAGCGTCCCTAGCACCTACATCCCGGGTGGCTCATTGGAACACACTCCTGAGAACTGTGGAACCAAAGGAAGCTCTGCCTCGAGAAACCACATCCAATTTGTAATGAGAAATGAAAGTGTAGGAGAAGTCCAGGTTGCCGCAGCACAAATATCATCTATTGATAACTTGGAGTGAAAAGCTACGGAAGTAGCCATTGCCCTGGTAGAATGAGCCTTGACTGGAAAGGGAAGGTCTTTGTTAGCCTGTGAATAAATAAAAATGATACAATCTTTAATCCATTTAGATATGGAGGTTTTTGTTACTGGTTGACCCAATTTGTTCACTGCAAAGGAAACAAACAATTGATTTGATTTCCGCGTTTGAGTGGTTCTATACAAATAAAAACGCAGTTGTCTATGTACGTCCAATTGATGCAAAGTATATTCTGCGTTATTAGAGAATTCTGGAAAAAAAACAGGGAGTTCTATAGTTTGTTGAATACAGAAAGAGGAGGCCACTTTTGGTATAAATGCAGGGTTTAATTTCAGTGAAACTCTATGCTTGTGAAAAATCAAATAGGGAGGATCAGAACAAAGAGCTTGAAGTTCTGAAACTCGCCTAGCAGACGTTATGGCTACTAAAAAGGCCGTTTTCCAAGACAGAAATTTTAAATCACAAGTAGCAGCTGGTTCGAAAGGACGGGCAGTTAGGGCAGCAAGAACCATATTCAAATCCCAAGGGGGGACAGGATGAGATAAAGGAGGCCTAAGGAGCCAAGCCCCTTTAAGGAAAGCATTACAAAGTTTGTGAGACATCAATGAAGGTTCAAATGAAGCATGAAAATTAGAGATCGCTAACTGAACCTTAATGGTAGAAACTGAAGAGCCCGACTGAAAAAGGGAGGCCAGAAAATTCAGAACCTCCGATACTGGTGCAGTGAGAGGATCTATACCCCGTTCTTGAGCCCAGAAGGCAAACCTTTTCCATTTACTGGAATAAAGTTTGATGGTGGAAGGTTTATGAGAAGAAGACAGTATGTGGACCACGTCCGGCGAAAGAGCATTGTCTCGGACTAAGGATGGAAGTTGAGTAACCATGCTGCCAACTTCAGGGACCTGAGAGACAGGTGAAGCCGTCCTGACTGATGAGTCAACAGGTCTGGCACCGGATCCAGAAACCATGGACCTTCTATCGCATGCCTCTGTAGGAAAGGAAACCAAACTTGACGAGGCCAGTGCGGGGCAATCAAAATCATCTCGCTCTCCATGTAAATGGCCTTCTGTATCACCCTCGGTAGGAGGGGGAACGGAGGGAAGGCGTAGAGAAGACCGGGGGGCCAAATGTGAGTCAGAGCGTCCCTGGGAATCTGTCCCTGAGAAGGGAACAGTGTGAAGAACTCTCTGCATTTCGCATTGTGAGGGCTGGCAAACAGGTCGCAGCAAGGAAGACCCCATCTGTCGAAGATTTTCGCAGCTATACCCTGGTTGAGGGACCACTCGTGGGGTAAAAGAATGGTCCTGCTTAATTTGTCCGCAATCACATTGGACTTCCCCGGTATGTGCGTTGCCATTAGAAAGCGGTTGGTAGCTACCGCCCAGTGCCAAAGTCTCATGGCTTCTCTGCATAGTGGGTAAGACCTGGTTCCACCTTGCTTGTTTATGTACCACACCACCGACATGTTGTCGGATAGGATAGTAATCGGGCCCTGTGGGAGAGCGTGATGGAGAGCTTGGAGTACCAATAGTACCGCTCTCATCTCCAGGACATTGATATGCAAATGCGTTTCCTGGATCTGCCATGTGCCTTGGACCGACCTGTCCAGGTAATGACCCCCCCACCCTACCTGGGAGGCGTCCGTAGTCACAGTGGCAATGGGACGTTGAGGTATAAAGGGTCGCCCCTGGTCGAGATTTGATTGGAGAAGCCACCAATGCAGATCTCGACGGCAACTTTCCGTGATTATGATTAAGTGGTTCAAGGGAAGTTCCTGATAAGATCATTGAACCGACAGTAGCCATTGTAAAATTCGCATGTGAAGTCTGGCCAAGGGAACTAAAAGTATGGTCGACGCCATCGAGCCCAACAGTTGTAGGATCCGATGGGCCGGGGCTCTTTGTAGGGGAAGACAGGATTTGACTTGATCTTGTAAGACCTGAATTCTTGCTGCCGGTAAAAAGGCGCATTCTTTTGTGTCTAAGTCTGCCTATGAAAGTAATACGCTGAGATGGCTGTAGTACAGATTTTGCAAATTGAACGTGATCCCCAAGAAACGGCCAAGGTGAACGTGGCTCTGAGCGCTTGGAGTAGTAGATGCTCGGAGGTGGCAGTAAGGAGCCAGTCGTCTAGATAAGGAAACACCTGGAATCCCAGACTTCTCAGGTGAGCAGTTACCACTGCCAGACACTTGGTGAACACCCTGGGGCTGTGGTGAGACCAAAGGGCAGTGCTCGAATTGGAAATGACTGACTCCGATGAAGCGTAAATGTCTCCTGGACTCTTGAGCTATGGGAATGTGATAGTAAGCGTCCTGGAGATCTATGGAGCACATCCATGCATCTTTTCCAGCAAAGGAAGAATAAATTGAAGAGTGACCATTCGAATTTGGACTTCTTTACAAAGCGATTCAATGAACTGAGGTCCAAAATGGGCCTAAAGTCCCCTGTCTTTTGGTACCAAAAATAATCTTGAGTAAGTTCCTGATCCGATCTGGTCGTTGGGGGCAGGCTGGATGGCTCTTTTTTCTAGCAGCTTTGAAACCTCTAATGCTGCCTGATCCCGCTGACTGGGTGGTACGTCCGGGATTTCCCTTAAAGAAAGGGGGGGTTTGTTGAAGGGATGATATAACCTCCGGTAATAATGCGAAGCACCCACTGATCGCTTGTTATGGATTCCCAAGCTTGTGGGTGCGCCAAGAAATCGACCCCCGACTGGCTCCGGAGTTGCACAGTCGGGCAACCACTCAGGAACGCTGGTTGTATGAAGAACCACGAAAGGAATCGCGGTCTCCAGAGTTACGGGGGCCTCTGCCACCTCTGGGGCGTCTTCCAAATCCCCTGCCTCTGGCGGGGGAATCACTGGGTGGAGTAGGGAAAGACTTCTGAGATTTTCTAAACCACATTTTCCCTCCTCTCCCAGCCTTGGGGTAAGGCCTAGAAGGGGCGGAAAATCGGGCCCCAACGGCAGTCAAAGTCTTGCCCTCCTGCTCGCACCGAGTTAGTGTGTCCTTCACCTTGGGTCCAAACAAAGATGACCCATCAAAGGGGCGTGAAGGAAGACTTGAAGGCCTCATGAGCGAACACAAGCGTAACCAGGCTTGTCTCCTGAGGGCAACGCCTGTTCCTGCTCTACTCGCCCCTTCGGCCGCATATGAAATGAGCCTCATGGACGAGTT
The DNA here is from genome assembly GCF_019279795.1 of Protopterus annectens. Taxonomy (NCBI): domain Eukaryota; kingdom Metazoa; phylum Chordata; order Ceratodontiformes; family Protopteridae; genus Protopterus; species Protopterus annectens. The sequence goes on along the minus strand of NC_056728.1, from coordinate 208,394,048 downwards.
AACAATAGAAAAAAGGGTAGTCATCTGTGCGCCAACAGTCGGGGCCAGCGCCTCAGGTAGGTTACCAACAAGAGAGTCATTTAGCTCTTTGAGAAGATCCCTTTGGAGCCTCGTAAAATGTCATAAGTAGTTCAGCGACCGTAAGGCAAAGGCCGCTGAAGACAGGGTACGCTTCCCGTACCTATCCATACTCCTAGAATCCTTATTAGGAGGATGAACAGATGTCGAAGCCTCTGCCACGTCCTGCTGTGTGGCAGAAGCCACCACCAAAGCATCTACACGCACACCCTTTGTGAGAAACTCCTTCTGGGGGGGGGGGGCTGACAAAAATTTATTGGGCCTCGCAGGCACCGGTTCCACAGAATCAGGGTGTTCCCACCCTTCGAGAAACCAAATCAAGGAGTTCATCGAAGGGCGGAGACACCCAGGAGGTGGAAGGCTGGGCCCCAAAGGCCTTGAGGAAGACTGACACCTCAGCTGAAGGGGTTTTGGCTTGCCAGTCACCTCTCTGTCTCAGAATCTCCAAGATATCTGAGAAGGAGATATCATCCGAAGATGATTTGGGGGACCCTTCTGCGTCATCGAGGTCAGTATCCGATGTAACAGACTCATCTTGGGAGTCTACGTGCTTCCTCTTACACAATTTCTTCCGTGGGGGTTCATCCGAAGCAGTTTCGGACGGACCACCCGGAAGAAGGGAACCCCCGATGGGGGTATCCTCAGGCCCTGGGGCCCCGCTGCCGGGGGGCTGCAACGCAACAGAGGCACCAGTCTCCAAATCTAGGGACGGTGAGGTAGAATCTTGCTGAACCGGCAAAGGCATGGCCAGCGTGCTCCTCATGGCCTCAAAGGCCGGACCTCCAGAATCCAAGGAGGTCACTGGTCTAGAGGCCACGATGGCACTGGGAATTCCAGCAGCCGATGCTCCGAGAGGAAGACTAGGCACCAAAGCACCCAATCCCAAAGTGTTCCCCTCGGGCCCGGCTGAAGAGGTCGCAGTACCAAACCCTGAACCGGAGGACAGGGTAGGAAGCACAGTCGGAACCGAGAGACCTCAAAGGGGTCTCTGCTCCGACTGTATGGCTCCGCTTTGCTCCACCACCACTGACTCCAACGGCTCCGAGGAGGTTGGAGGAGGAATCGAATGTGTTGGAGGGGGGATCGGCTCCGAAGCTAACTGTGCTGGAGCCGAGACCAATTTAGTAAACACTGGAGATTGGAATAGCCTCTGTAAAACCCTATCCAGGTCCGAATCTGAAAGTCTCGATGATTTAGAGGAGGTAGACAATCGAGAAGACTTTCCTCTCGGCCCGAGAGAGAAGGGGACCGGCTCAAACGGCTCCAATGCTATCGGCGCCGACTCCACCACAGCATGGACCACCATCGGCTCGAAGGAGCCTTCTTGAGCCGAGGGGAAGAGTCTGAGCTGCACACTTCCACCGGCTCCGAAGCCATTGGAACCGATGGAGGTGATTCACCTCTCGATACTCCAACTTGCGGCTCCGAAGGCAATGGAGCTGAGGTAGGAGGTATCGAGGCAGACCCTTCGACCCTCGGCCCCGAAGTCAGTGGAGCCGAGGAAGAAGAGGTCAATTTTGTCTTTTTAGAAGTCGGCTCCGACGGACTTGTCGGAGCCGACGATCTTTTCTTTGGAAGCAACAGGAAGATCTAAGGCTTCCTCAAAAGAAGGTTTGATAAGCCCTTTCAATATTAATTTGTTCTTGCGTTCTTGAAGAACTCTAGATGAGAACGCATGACAGACGCTACAAGTCTCTTGCAGATGTTTCGGCCCCAAACAATAAACACATACTGAATGACTGTCTGTAATGGACATTTTATATTTGCACCGAGTGCATTTTTTAAAACCTGACTTTTGTTCCTTAAACATGATACAGGCCACAACAAGTACAAACTCTAAGGAAATCTTACTCTACCACAAAAGTATAGCACTATACACAAAAAAGCGCCAACTGAAAAGCGCGAGACACACTGGCGCGAGTACTGGTGAAAGTTTACCTCACAACAACTTGAAACAAGTTAACGGCCCAAAGCCCTCTAATTTAAACGGGCTTTGCCCGAAAAACAACTAACCAAAAGTTAATAAAAACCTAATAGCACTCAAAGATAGGGCAAAGGCCCTCTAACTTAAACGGGCCTTACCCGACTGAACAAATTAAATTTTTGTAAACAAGCACTCAACAAAAAAACAATAAGAAATAGCAAGAAATAGCTGTTAAAACAGCTGTTTGGTTAATATGGACAAAAATTCCCTAGGTCAAGGACCAATAAGGTAAAAAGAACCACTTAGCTCCAGCCAAGTCGAGACCACGTCCAGCTTGTTAAGCGGCAAACGAGATCTGGGGAAGCAGGTGTAGTGCATCCTGGGATAGGAAGTAACCCAGCCAATGAGAGACTTCGTGCTAGTGTATTAGTTGCCGAGTCGGAGCCGATGGATCGGCTCCGAACCCATCTGTTGTGAATGTAGGCGAGATAGGATCCCATTACATCTCTCTTCTCTGGGTAAGAAGGTTTGGAGGCAATGTAATAACTCTAACCCTGTGGATGCTTTTGTAGAAATTGACAAGATTGATTTTAGGGAGAAGGGGAAGAAAGGCACCTGGGTGAGCCTGTGGACCTACCCTGTGTGGTGAAGAAATTATCCTCACAAGCACTTGGAAGGCTGCTCTAACCTCCACTGGATTTAAGAACACTGTGTCGTAGTCAGCTCCAACTCCCTCAAAGAGGAGTCAGACAAGAAACTGGGTGGGATCCAATCCAACAGCTCTACCCAAGGGACTGGCACTAAGGAAGGGATCGGACATGAGGCAAAGGCAACTATCTCCAAAGCAGTCACTGGAGGCACCCACCTGAGTCCTCAGCCTAGAGACTCGGGTTCCGGATCAAAGAAGGTCAGAACAGAGTGGAGTTAAATCCAAAAACCCCAGAGCTGATGAAGCTTGTATTAAGCAAGGACTCTCAAGAGACAGGATCTAGGTGATAATACTGGAGCCGAAGGTCAGACTGGTGAGTGTACCTGGATAAGGGTAAAGTCAGTGAACACAACTAGGTTTGGAGTCGATGGAGTTGCAATGACCTTTCCCATCTCAATATGGGTCTTCTGGAACTTTTGTAAAAGACCCTCCATATCACCCTCTGATGGCCATTTGGCTGCCTTCCATAATGTTGCTGATATTTCTGCTATATGCCACACCTGTATCATATCCGGTACTGTCTCTTTTGCACCCTACAAGAAGGATCTTTCTAGAAGGCTGCAACTTAACATCCACAGATTTGTCCTCTTCCTCCAGATTTTCAAGTCCTTCCCTGACCTCCGGACTAAATATAGTGCAACTTTAAAAGATTTGTCCATGAAGGTTATCTTGCCATCTTCAACAAAATCTGCTACTGGGGGCTACCAGTGCCAGTACACCAGAATGTTGCATACAACAGCTCTTACTGAACAGTCTGAAATCTTACAAGGAATATGCTCTATATGTATGATTACAGAGGATGCATCTGAAGACTGTGAAAGAGACTTGTCTTGAATCAATCTATTAGCTAATGCCCAAAAGTCTCTGCATTTCTGTGATATCAGGCTTAAAATCCATGAAGAGTGATAAGCAGATTAATTTCGACATGTAGAACACAAACCATCTTCCCTAGTCTCTCGTTCTCATTCAGGGATTCTTGACTAGTGAATGAACATGCAGGATCTTGTGAGTTGCAACATTCATAAAGGCAGCTGCTGAAAAACTTCAAGCTTAGGTGTCTCTGACCAGAAAAGTATAGCTGTGTACGTAAAATTACCGAAATAGCAGATGTCCTAATAGAGCACCGTTGCAGCAGCCTTTGCTATCTGGGTTATACGACCATAGAATATGAGCATATGAACTGGCACTCAAGGCATTGCCTCATCCACACCTGGGCAACTCGGATCATATCTCTATCGGCGCACAGACTATTACTAACCAGGGGAAAGCCCTCCAAAAAGCAAATAAGGGTATAGCCAGAGGAAGAAGTATCAGAACACCAGGAATGCTTTGAATGCACAGATTGGAATATGTTCAGAGAGGCAGCCACTGTAAATCAGCAAACCAGCCTGGAGGAATACACAGAGTCTGTGTTGGGTTACATATCCAAATGTGTAGAGGATGTAACAGTCAACACGTGCATCATCACATGGGCCAACCAGAAACTCTGGCTCACAAGTAGAGTATATGAGATCCTGAAAGTAAAGAATGCTTAGACCCACTCCAACTTGTGTAAAAATCAGTGGCAGACTGCAGCCCCCCCCAGCTGTACAAAAAGAAAACCAAGAATAAAAAAAAATCCCTGGAACTAGTGCATGAGTGGATGGAAAATCGAATCTGGACTGCTGTTTAACCAGTCCGGAGTTGGAAGAAGGCAGCAGTCTACAGATGCCCCAGAAGTTTATGTGATTATAACCACATAGACTGGAAGGGGATCAGACTGCAAGGTCTGCAGTCTGTACATGCTCGGAACGCATAGAGGCAGCACACTCATGCATGCTCGGCATTCTGGAGCAGAGAAACGGAGCTGCTGCTTTGAATGGAGCTTGGGGAACTGGCTTATGGAGGAAATGATGCGGAACTGTAAAACAAAGCAGCTGCTTTGAATGGAGCTTGGGGAACTGCTTATCAGGACTAACTGGACTTTCACTGCTTATTTGAATGGGACAGAGCGATCTCCCAGTACTAGCATTTGCACTGCTTATTGAACTAGGGTGGGTGTGTGTGTGTGTGTGTGTGTGTGTGTGTATGTGTGTGTATGTGAAATGCCCCAGTTAACTATAACTGGTGGCTAGAGAGAGTAACTTAGGTTCAAACCCTCAACTTTGGGTGCAGGTAGCAAGAACCTAAATTCCCTACCCACCACCACTTGTGAAAAGCATTCAGATTTTTGCCTCATATTTTTGTTCTGTTCCTCAAAATCTGTGGTTTTCTGGATTTAGAATTCACTAAATAATGACAGACATTTGCATTTCAGGCTTCATATTCTTCAGAAAGTACATGGTAACACAAAACATTTTATTCTAGCAATTTTCTAAGTTTATAAGATCAATATGTGAAATATGTCCCTATTTTGGGGGCTGTATTCCCCCATTATTGGCTGTGTGCAGTTTTTTTTTTGTGCTAAGAGGTTCAGAGCTATGGTGAGAACTGAATTCACTGAATATGTTTGGGGGTTGTGTTTCCCCATTATTGGGTTTGTCCAGGTGTTTTGTGCTAAGAGGTTGAGAGCTATGATGAGAACTGAATTCACTAAATGATGTAAGATTAAGTTTGTGTCTTTCAAGAAACGGCTGACTTGGCATAGTGGTATGTTGATCTGAGTGTAGTGCACAGGGTCATGGGTTCAAAACTTGGCAGTGAAATGCATGGCAGTAGCACAGCATTTTATTCTTGCAACTTTCCAAGGTTATACAAGCTATGTTTAAAATGTGTCCCTGGTTTTTGGGCTTTTGTCCCCCCCAAAATAAATTTTGTCTTTTTCCAGATTTCTTATGCTCGTGTACTGCAAAGCTGAGAGATACAGTTGAGTGGATTTTACAAGGAGCTAAGAGCTTTAGAGGAAGAGAAGTTTAGTGCCGCTTATGCAGAGTCTGCTTGCATTGTTAATAGAATAGCACAACAGATAGTGTACTTGCCTTTGATGCAGAAGGCTGTGGGATCTACTCCCACAGTATAAAGATGCATTGCTGATACTGTACTGTAATGTACTTTTAAAGGGGGTGGATGCTGCAGTCCTGAGAATGTCCTCTTTGGTGGAGATACCTAGTAACTATCAACCTGTTATCAGTTTGCCATTCATTCCCTATTGTAATATTACTAGCATATCATTTTTTTTAATTTAACATGGACAATTTATTCCTCAAGGGCAACAGGCACTTTATATGTACATGAAACAATGAAATATAAAGTTGTTTGCTAGCAGCAACCTCTTTATTAGTTACAGATCTCTTTAATTTGGAATTATTTAGATGACTTCTGCAGAGATTGGGCATATTTACTGATACTGGTGGACTGTAGAAGTTTAAGTAGACTTTTATGATGGAAATGTTCTGAACTGGGCAGTTTTGTCATTATTGGTGCATGCATTTTGTTTCATTGTTTACCGGAAAAATGTTCAAAACAATAAATTTAAAACTCCCTCCAACAACTGCACTGTACTATACAAGGAATATAATTTAATACTATCAGGAAGGTGTATCAAAGAACACTTGTATGTTTCGTGTGCAAGGGGACCATGATTTGAAAACAGCCCAAAGTTAATTATCTGCCACTGGCCAAATGTATTTTCTTTGAATGCGAGTTTCAATGCTGTTTCAATGAATGAGAGTTTCAAGGGCAGAGAAGTTTTAATGCCAAGTCTATTTTCATTGTGACACTGCATTGCATTGTTTAGCAGATGTCTATTAGTGTTTGTGCTGTAAAATGTAAAATAAACTTTTAAATTAAATCCAAATCATCATAGAAGTAAAGCAGTATGCACATTACAGTGTTTACGGTAAATGGGGTGAAATAGCCATGTAATGGGACATTGGAATGGCTGCAGGGGGAGCCCCCATTCGACCATGATTTTGTGAGGGGGGAAGGGCGGCAAACTCAAATTAAGCCCCAGCTGAACTACACCTCTCAACTGTCCAGATTTTTGCTTTTTACTTTTGGTTTGCTCCTCATGAAATTTGTGGTTTTCTGGCAAATCATTTAGGAATGAAGTCACTAAATAATGACAGGCACTGAGTTTCAGACTTCAGAAAAATGCATGCTAAAGCAAGCCCTGTTATTCTATCAACTGTCTAAGTTTATACAACAGCAATTTTTAGTACTGTCTGTATGTTCCCCCAATATATTTATTTATTTATTATTTATTGGCCCTGTCTAGATTTCCTGCATTAAGAGGTTGAGAGGTACAAGCAAATAAATTGCTTTATAGAATTAGGTATATCCAAACCTCTCAACTGTCCCTGACTTTGGCTCAAAATGTTGCTCTACCCCTAATAATCCCTCTGCAAAATGGCAATTTTGGAAAAAAATGTGGAAGGTTTACAATTAAGAAATAATTGTAATGATCAGAGATATAGACTACTTTTATTTCAGAAATGGATGTAGATTCTCTTATTTTGTCAGTGCTCAACTTAACAGTACAAATATTAAAAAAAGTGTCCCTTCTTTGACAGGTTCCCAGCTGCATTGTGTGGCTATGTTATACTTCTGCATCACATTTTTGGACCATTTTTCAAAAAATTCTGGTTTTCTGGCAAATTAGTGGCAAATCTTTAAAGATGGAAGTTAGAAAATAATGACAAGACATTTAAGTTTCAGATTTCTACCCTTCAGAAAAATCATACAAATGCAAGACCTACTACTCTATTATCTTTCTAAGTTTAAAAGAGCAATATTTAAAAACTGTCCTTATTTTTGGGCCTTTGTCCCACTTCTATTTATGGCTTTGTCCAGATTTCTTGCTCTGAGGTTGAGAGGTATGACAAATGTGTCAGGGCCGTCACAGTCAGCCAGAGACATTTCAAATTGTGACATGTTTGTTGCAACCCACTCCCCCATGTAGCGACTCTGGATGTGTCAGCAAGGCAAGGAGCAGTTATGCAGTGTAAGTGTGCAGAGTAGCTCCCCCCCCCCCAATCCAAGGTAGACACAAGTACTACAATGGCTTTTCATCTGTCCTTGAATTTGCAAAATGCTCTGGTTTTCTATCATATTTTTACACGGTTGATTTATGCTTCTTATTATTCAGAAAATGCATGTTGTTGCAGTGCCTGTTGCTCTGTGTTTAAGTAGCAATGCTTTAATGACCATCAGATAAGCTTGTCTGAGATTGTAAGATGCATGTAAGCTTTAATAAACATACTGTTAAAGAATTACCAACACTGAAAGCCTTTTTGTTGTTGCCATGCAGAGAATATTTACTTAACTAGATAATGTATACACCTTTATGCATTTGACAGTATTTGTAATAAAGGACAGAATTTTTAGAAGTTCACTACATTTGTTGGAGACTTGTAGTCATCTTTGCAGGCTTTACCAGTAAACTAAACAGAATGCCAATCTATCATGTGTGGTCCATAACCTGTGCAGTAATCCTTTAAGCAATTTATCTTAAGCTTATTTCTTGTTTGGTGGTCATTTTTTTACTTTGATCATGATTTCACCATGAAACAAGTAGATCATTGTCAGGCAGCATGTCTTTTTTGGATAAGAAACATTTTTACAAGTGGGGGTATCACAGAGATTGCTACTTTCAGCATGTTACTTGATACTTTTATAAAGCTGAATATAAATTATAATTAGAACTGCACTGCAAGGAGAAGTAGTTTGAGTTGAGTGCTGCTTTTTTTATACTTGATTTTGACTGGCATTCCAGTAATGTATTTAAAAAGTAATTTATTTTTTCATGCCTCACAACCTTTTGTTTCCATCTAGATATTAAGTAAGCTGAGATGTAGCCAATGCATTAAAATATTTTTTTCTTCTACACTTTATTTTGTCTTGATTGGACTCTCATAATGACAGTTTTGCACCCAGGGCAGTGTATTTAATTAAAGTACCAGTTTTTGTGGTTTTGACCCCTTTCTAGTTGGTCACACCACTTCCCAATGGCCCCACCCATTCAACTGTCTCCATTTGATTTGAAGTCTCCAGCCACCACTGATACAAACCAAATCAATGCACAGTAGATGCTATTTCACTGGCACTACATCTATCGTTGGATCACCTGGAAAATGGCAGCAGGTATGTGCGCATGTTATTCATTGATTTCAGTTTGGCATTCAACACAGTCATACCGCAGCAAATGATAGAGAAGATAACCCAACTAGGTCTCAGCACTCCAATGTGCAATTAGATTCTGGACTTCCTTACTGAAAGGCCAGAAACAGTATGCGCAAAATAGAACACCTCAAACAGCATCACCTTGAGCACTGGTGTACCTCAAGGCTGTGTTCTGAACCCTTTGCTATTCATTCAGTTAACGTACGACAGTACAGCTCCAATTGTATAATTAAGTTTGCAGATGATACCACAGTTGTAGGTCTCATCAGCAATGAGGAAGAAACAGCCTACAGTGAGGAGAAGAGTCAACTGATAACTTGGTGTGGTAACAACAATCTGGCACTCAATGTGAATAAGACAAAGGAGGTAATCATGGATTTCAGAAGAAACCACAAGAAATATTCCCACTCACAATCAATGGAGAAACAGTGGAGAGGGTTAGAAGCACCAAGTTTCTTGGGGTGTACATCTCGGAAGACTTGTCTTGGTCCGTAAACACAAATGTCATTGTCAAAGCACAGCAATGTCTACATTTTCTGTGAAGGTTGAGAAGAGCAACTCTACCAGCCCCTGTTCTCACATCCTTCTACAAGGGCACAACTGAGAGCATCCTATCAAACAATTTTACAGCTTGGTAGGTCAACTGCTCCACCACAGACTGCAAGCCCCTCCAAAGAGTGGTGAAAGCAGCAGAAAAGATTACCAGGACTACTCTACCATCTATTCAAGACTTGCACCAGTTTTGTGGTCTCAAAAGAGCCAGGAAAATGGTCACTGGCTGCACTTACCCTACATATGGACTACTATTTCTATATCCAACATCAGGGAAGCATTGTAACATACATTGCAAATGGCCAGATTTAACAGAAGCTTCTATCGCCTGGCCATCAGGCTACTGAACTCAAATAGCAACCTGCATCTCGCTTGACATCAGGGACAGTATACAATATGACAAGTGAGAAGCATATTTGTGTGCAATAACCTTAAAAGGTCTTAAATTCACTATGCAACTAATCTAGCAGAGTATAAATCTTATTTCTGTGCAATATCCATTGATGCTAAAACAGCATTCTGTGCAATAAGTAACAGCTGAGAAATTTTTGTGCAATAAATATTGTGTTTCCTTAGATTAGTGCCAACATAATCCTGTGCAATAAGAGGTGGCTGTGGAATTCTGTGCAATAAATACAGGGTCTCTTTAGCTTAACAAATGTCTGTTGATATGTAAAACAGTAAATATTATGTAGTAGAAATGTCTAAATGTAGTAATGCGAATTGTAGTACATGTTATATGTTTGCAAATAGTAATGTGATTTCGTTCAGTTGCACTTGTGGAGTCTGAATGCCAAAGTTTACTTTGACTTGACTTTGACATAGGCCAGCTTTCCAAACTTCAGGGCACCTTCCACATGCCTTAAGCGGCAGTAGCTTGACCAGAGCAAAATCTTCACAGTTTTCCTGCCTCAAGCAAGTAGGCTGTAGCTATGAGAAGAAAAATGCTAGGAGAGGAAAATGCCATAGAAAAATATATGACACTAAGTACACAAAGATATATGCATCCACACCCTAGCAATGCATCAAAAACTAAACAAGGGGGATGGATACAACAGTGAGCCATTAGAAGATCTGCTGTTAAGTTTTGTTACACAACTGTACCACGTTCAGCATTAGACTATTGTTGCAACAGCCTATGATAATCAAGTAGATTACTAAAGCTTAGGATTACTAGGGGGGAGGAGGAAGGAATTCAGGAATCCAGGAGCCCCTGAAGGATGGCCACAGTAAAGCTTGTTCTGGACCTGGAAAAGGAATTCAGTTTGTAATGCTCTGTGAAAATCTAAGGAGAGGGCAAAGTTGCTGCCTTTAGAATAATCTAAGTCCACCCTTTCCAAAAAGCCACAGAAGAAGCCAAAGCCCTTCTAGAGTGGACTCTAGCCCTGCCTGGAAGTGGCTTGTTATAGTTATAATAGCAAAACTAACTAGTCCTGCCTGGAAGTGGCTTGCTATAGATAGAATAGCAAAAATAAATAGCATGAGACAATCATCTGAAAAATGTTCGTGTTGACACTGGCTGTCCGTTTTTCTTAACTTCTTAGTAGACCACCTGGCTTTGCTGAAGGACTTAGTTCGGTCCAAGTAGTGTCTGCACTTTCTACGCCATCCATTCTTTTCTTGAAACCAGAAAAGAATATGGAGTAAAACCAAGTATCCTCCTCTTTTTCTGGTTCACTCTTGATTGTTTCATGGGACTGTAGATATTATAGTTTGTTATGGAGACATGTAGACTTGATCCCTGGGAACCATTGAAATGCCTAAAAAAATTGGCATTTGAAAATGTAGTTTATATCCCTACTTTAATAATATCTTTAGGACCACATATTCTGCATGATGGACTCCAATTATTTTACACACTGGGACAGATTGCCTCCTATTCTTACAGGAGGTTGTGGGTACATTTGGGAAGTAAGGTGAGAGGGTGGGATTGGGGTGTGGTTTGCAGGGATGGTGAGGAATGAACTTTGCTGAATTATAGCTGTTCCTTCTGGATGTTACTACCCTGAGGGCCTGCAGGCTGGACCCCTTGGCTTTTGTTCTTCCAGCAGTTCATCTTACATTTTTGTGGCTGGCCGTTGTCTTGCTTAGGGCAGAAATGTCAGGTTTTACTAGGATAGCTCTTAAAGTATCACATCACAGTGGAAAGAAAAAGATCCTGGATGACTACATAGTTTCCCCTTTTCCTCCAGTCACAAACACCTTCTCTTCCAGGGGTTCACAGGTGCTTTAAGGAGTTATGCTTTAACATGCTTTGGCAGTGGATGTGTCCTCAGCTATGCATGCCACATAACTACAGCCCCATGGCAGCTGCCCTGCTTATCAAGTGCATCATAGCTGCATTTCATTGAGTGTCTGGTGACCTGGGAACTGAGGTTGCACATATCAAGCATCTCACTTTATTTCCTTACTTACTCTCTGTTTTTAAACTCATCTGGTTAAGGAGGGACTCCTGAAACTTCAGTATGTTTGACAGACAGTTAAGGGCCATAAAGGCCTGGTAGCCGATATACAAGTCTTCATCTCAAAGCAAAGATTTTATTCTCCCTGCCATTGGTAACAGGATTCCTGGTTGAACCCACAGAAGATCTCTTGAAGGAATCTATGGACAACACTGCAAGATTAGTTACTGGGTTCTTATAGGAGGTACTTGTGGAAGTTATGGACCCTAAAGAAACAGTTTGGCTTCCTAAGAGCAGGGAGTTGGGAACCTGGTTCTAAGCAGACTCTATTAAATGCATAACCAAGGATTTACAAGACTAGCCGCGGTGGTGCAGCGGTATTGTTGTTGCCTCACAGCAAGAGGTTCTCCTGTTAGATTCTCAGCTGGAGTGCCTTCTGTGTGGAGTCTGCATGTCCTCCCCGTGGTTGAGTGTCGTTCGAAAGACATGCGCGAATGGGCGTGCCTTCGCTGAAGGTTGGGCATCGGGCTGGCAACTCGGCACCATAAAAATAAAAATAAATAAATAATCTACTGCCAATCATTAGCAGACCGGAGTTCCACTGAGGCGACCCCTAACTGGGAAAAGCCAAAAAGACAAACAAGGAATTGCCAGAGATTTGTGTTCAAGCAGGCCCAGAAAATTCCTGCATCTAACTTGGGCCTGAGAAAATTCCTTGGCCTCCGTTTAAACGTCTCCACCATACTATGGAGGATATCTGCAATGAAACCTCTTTTGGGTGTGACATGGAGAATAAGGTATTCTCAATGACTGCTTTATTTACGGTTTGATTTTTGCTTTTATTAATTAATAAAACTTATTTATTTCAATTTGACAAGTGAATAAGTGGGCTGGTCTCCAATACTTTTTCAACCATGACAGCGGCCATGTGGCAGTGACAAAAAACATCAACTAATGTGTGCAACACAGAAGAGGAAAACAATTCATATATACACCCAAGAGATACAATAGTTGCACTATAAAATGTCAGAAGTAAAGTGAAACAGTTATGATACAAAATTCGAAGCTTTGGTATAACAGCCACAAATTACAATAAAACAATTGTAATACAACATATCTAGGCAATGGGAGTACAGCCACAAAAAATTAATCAGTAGTGTCAACAGCAGCATGTCTGCAGTGCTATCCATTAACATGAAAGCAAACACAGCTAGCTTTGCTCATGAGATGGTACTTCTGTTTGGACTTTTTAAATTTTGTCACTGACTCCTGTTCTCTTACCTCAAATGGTAGAACATTCCATTTGAAGGAGTAATGTCAGGAAAGGGCTTTCTCTCTACAGAAACAGTAAACTGGGTTTGGAATCTGACAATAATTAGGGACTTCTCAACATTTTTCCCAAAATAGGTAGTTTTGTTGTCTAATTTGAAGTTTAGTCTAAACTGGCCATGGGTATAAGTGTGTGGTATGGAAGAACAGTCATGGCAGGGCTAGCTATCCGGCAGTATAAATTTTGGTTCTAGATGATTGTCACCACTAAAGTGACACCCCAACCGCGTGTGTGAAAATGGAAAAAAGGGGTTGTGGATGGATGGATCTTAGAGATGGGTCATAATGCTGTTTTAGGACTTTAAAAAGAGTGAACTAAAAAGAAGTGCAACTCTGTAAATTTTACTGGCAGCCAGTTTAAACTAGCCAGCTATGAGGTTACAGTAATGCACAACATAATCTACAAGTAAAGCAACTATACAAACTTTATTTTCTGCAATTTGCCATTTGCAAGCATTAGAGCAGGAACATTAAGCGAGAAGAGGGAGCACATACTCCAGTTAGGTATGAGTACATTCTGAGCTACGGAGCAGTGAGCAACAGAAGGGAGACAATAGGCAATTCTATAATGCAATTTAAGTTGTCCCAATGATTTATTTACTAAACTACAAGGTTTGATCAACGGTTAAGCCAAGGCAACTTTGATCAGACATATATAGCATAGCACTGCATTATTATCCAAGATTAATAGGAGGGTAGTCCATGTAGTATCTGCATACGGGATTAATAAACATTTTTGACTGGGTCCAATTACAGAGTATACCAAAGCTAGTTTGAAGATGCTGCAAACCAAAATTATTTATACTGGATTCTAGCAAATGAAAGTCATCTGCATACATAATTAGTTTTAAACTGGGCAGCTCATTTAGGACAGAGGAGATACCTGGTCAGCATAGGCCAGTTCATTCACCTCACAGTCTGCAGTACCTGAATTCCTCTGGTGAGGATGGTCACTTTTCCTTACAGCAAAGTGCATCCTTGACAGAGAGAGTATGTAAGAAGGTGTCAACCTGGACTTTAATTCAGGAAGTGCAAAGTGAACATGAAAAGATCTGGGCTGCAGGTCCTGCTGAGACCAGACAGAGGTAAATCTACCTGATGTCCATGTAGCCTTACAGATCTTGGGGCTACCTTTGGAAATTTCACATTAATGGTTCTATGTTTTTATCAAGAATGTCAGACCCGTTTGCTACCAAAAGGCATTTATACCAGGTTTATCTATGACTAAGCCATGTGCAATACATGTTTGTTTGTTGTTTTGGCTTTTCCCATGTAATCTGCAAAAACTTCTCACACAGTTTATCTAAATTGCATCTATTGCCTTCTGCTGTAATGGTTATCATATCACTGTCCTAGATTTCACTGTGTGTGTGTGTGTGCGCACACACAAGCTTGTGGTGAAAGACTAGAAAGGTAATACAACTTACACTGAAAGTAACTTCTGTCAAGTATCAAAGGAAAACACTAAATACGACAAAAATGTGATGTAACATGTTGACACTGCAACAAGTTCTCTCTAGTAAGAGATGTGTATGTGTAAAACATACATAAAAATCACATTTTATTTTCAAATTTAAATTTCAACAGTTAGTGAAAAGTTAAGAAAAAAGAAGTTCAGCACTTATCAGACTTTCATAAATTAAAGAAAATTACCATTTCTGTTCAATATATCATCCCAGACTGGACAAACTCCATAGTATATAGAAGGTAACGTGGACATTTCCCTCAAGGAAGATGCTGCCTGCTCCTTTGTATGGGTTTCAAATCCAGCTTGTACATCCAAGGAAGCTTCGGAACTTTTTTTCTCCAGTAAATCTTCCTCCTCTGGAGGATTTAGTCCAACATCATATCCAAAGCCACTATCTTCACAAGAAACCTGGGGTATGCACCCCTGACGACTTTCGGTGGCAGAATTAGAATTACTAAGTTGTTGTGACTGCTGATTTGACTGAGCCGATGTTGAAGCTAAAAGCAATGGTGTTGATGACTGCTTCTGTTCCATCACAGGGTCAGCTTTGGCCTCCACTCCCCCTCCTCTCTCCAGTAAAGCTTGGGCTAAACGTTTCTCAAAAAGAGATCGAGTGGTGGGTGTAATTGGTCCACACTTCAGTCCATTTTGTATAGTTTCCTGCCTGAGTTCATCTGGAGTCAACTGCTTCAGTCTGCTCAAAATTGCTTCCATTGTTTATTCTCCTAAAGAAATGCATAGTATATTAAATTAAATACAACACCTAAACACATCATCATACATCAGTTCTGGACTTGCCTATTAAGAATGTTTAAACAACAACGCATCTATCCAAAAAGGAAACAAGTGTCATATTCTCAATTTCCCGTTTCGTCACTTAAAATTAGAAACCATAAGAAAAGGTCTGCAAGTCAAAAAACAAGAAAAAAAGGCTGTAAATAATTCTCGACTTACCTATAATCGATATAGTCAAATTAAGTTCTTCTGACCTATTACACAACAGATTTTCTTATCAACGGATTTACTTACCAATTACCTACTTATTCCAACCATATTTAAAATGTTCATTTTTTGAAAAATCAACTACTCTGTTGAAATTACTCCAAGTAAGCCACCATGCTTGGTGTATACAGTAAATGCTTCAGTTTATTTTAAGTACCAGCAATACAGCCAGTTCAGAAGGCTTTTAAAAGACACTGGAGGGCACAATTCTAAAGTTTAGTATGGGTGTCATTTTATACTTCATTTCTTATCATAATGATGATGTTACTCAAGTGTGCCCTGCCAAGGATATAACAGGCAGCAAGCTTCCAAAGCTTCAGGGCACCTTCCACATGACCCAAGTTTGGGCATGAAGCCCTTCACAGCTTTCCTTCCAGCAGAGAGAGGGAGGCTGAGCCCTCCATAAAGAAAATGCTAGGAACAAAAAATGAAATGTCCATAACCTGGCAAGGCAGTTTGGGCATGTGGAAGGTACCCTGAAACTTTGAAAACTGTTTGTTATGTCCTTGACAGGATATGACCCTTACAGCCAGTGCTACTGCAGCAGTGATCATTTCAACATCTACTGTTAAGTAAAGTACAGCTGTGTAAGTTGAACTTACCATAAGTGGATCCTGTCAAGGTCTGCAGCATTAGCAAAGACAAGTTCTACAGGACATACAGCTGTAGTAACAGGAGATGCAACACCACAGTTATCAACTCCTGATGGCATGGCGCTGAAGGCTGCTGTTCACACAAGAATGCACATGTCACTAAGCTATACTGTATGAAACTGATAAAGACAATGTGCAACTGTACATATTTGTCAATTTTTTAAATTTAGTCTGCTGTCATTTTCTCTTTGCTCGCTCTTTTTTTATTTGTTTTTGCTTTTAATGGAAGAAACAATATACAAGGATCATTTTCCCTTAAAAGCCATGTCTGTAATGAAGTAATGCTATACCCGATTCTGTCACTAACCACAACAAAAATGGTTTACTCTTTTGTTGCTTGACCTTTTCTTGCAATTAGTCCCATCTTAAAATTGAGCAATAACCACAGTCAGACTTAACGGATGATACAATGGCTTGACAGCTCAAATGATCTTTGAGACTGCCTTCCAGAGTGGGTCAGATACTTTGACAGCTCCTTCTGATGACCCCTTGTGCAATCTGTATAGACATCTCTCATCCTTACCCTTCTGGAGGGCAACCCTGTGGTCCACATATGACATTCCCAACACTGTGGGAAGGCCTCATATAGCCTTTCTTCTTCACTCACACCAGAACCTTGTTTTCCCTTAGGAAAAACTAACTCTAATGATACTACAGCATTTCCTTAATGAAATTCACGCAACAGCTGAATAAAACATGAGTAACTGGATACAAAGGAAGAGTGGAAAAGAATATATTATACTGCAGAGGATCGGAGCTCTACTAGGACAGCACATAGAACTAACACATACAATGCTGTAACAGCTTACTTTGAAGGTCACTCTTGCTCAGAATACTCTGGTAGTAACCCAAAGTAAGTGTCAAGCAGAGAGGGAGTAACCCAAAAGCAGGAAAAGGAACTCTGAACAGGATAAGCATTGTCTTTTCAAATGCTGTCACTGCTGAGGTCAAGTTGAAAGTAATTGGTGAGCATGTACAATAACCAAGTGGCTTTGCCACAACTGACTGCAGTGCATGTTTTTCTTAAAGCAAACAGTGGAAGTAGTTCTCATTACAGAGCAACTTCTAGATACTTCCAGAACTTTGGAAGGCAATTTATAGTGCAGTACACAATACACTTAAGCAACATTTCTTTGAATACTTTACCCAACTTTTCAGCAAGTCTCGCATGTTCATGAGCCATTAGGAGTTAAAACCACAACTGCCAGTGAACATTCAGAACAGAAAAAATACAGCTGTGTTAAGAACTTACAACAGTAGTATGTCCTACTTATCAATTTTGCAGCATTCCTTACAACAGGGATTGCCAGAAATAACTTGTTGGTTAATGGTGTTCTTCACAGGACTAATTACGCAAGAAGCTCATTTCATTCCCAGGCTGAAAGATGTTGGAATGTGTTACATATTTCAATAATGAGGGAAAAAGTGATTGTCTCAATTTAAATATATTTGGATATCTGGGTAAGGAAGAGGGGTCTTGAAAGTTGATTTACTGACGGCAGACTCTGAAGGCTTTTCTGAGCTGTGAGTTTCTGTCACTAACATTTGATATTCCAATTCTTGGGCCCTTCCATGTGCTGTATGCCAGACAGATGTCCTACGTCTGATGCATAAGGGATATAACTGAAGTACGAGCACCAAATCTTCAGAACAGTAGCTGCAAATGAGGAAGAGAAGACATACAGTAAATGTATATCAAGAAAAAGACCCCTCAGGCAGAAGGGGACAAAAAACATGGAGAAGGCATGAGGGAAGGAATACTGCAACAAGGATGAGCAGGATATCTACTGTTATGCTAGGTTCTTACACAGCTGTACTATGTTCTTCCTTAATCACTGCTTCAGCATTCCTTACAACAGGGAGAGTACTAAAGCTACTATAAAAGATGGGAAGAGGAAGAAGGAACTGAAGAACCCACCAAAAATACATGGAGGATGGACTTAGAAAACTTGCTCTGGCCCTTGAGGTCACTTCCAACTTATAGTGCTTAGTAAGTTTATTTTATTATTATTATTTTTATTTATTTCATTCGTTAATTGAGTAGTGTCCGACTGGGAAGAAGCCTGTTTTCAGCGGAGACCCAAGGAGAAAAGCTCCAAGCAGGTTACATAGACTATTATTTATTTCTAATATTTGTTGTATACCAAATAAAAAAAAAGTTACATAAAATACACAAACAAATAGAACTTCAAGTTATAAGGTTCTGAACATGATGTCTACAAAGTAGACATATTAAACAGTTTTGCCATACATTTTTTTGTGATAACAAGTTATGTTCTAAGTGTAAGAAGGCTTTAAATAGCCAGGAGGTGCAGAGAAATGGGAACAAATGGAGTATGACATTGGTGAGTTGAAATGATTAGCCTGGGTGGGAACAGGAGCAAAGTCTATGTTTGGAGAAATACTCCTTAAGGGTATGTTTAAATGTACGTGTATCATTAATGGATAGGATATGGTGTGGAACAGAGTTCCATTGTTTGGCAATGATATGGGAGTACAAGGACACGAAGAAAAAACAGTTCCAAAAACACACACAAACTGTAAGCACATGTTGCTGGAAGACAAACAGTTTGTAGTCAATCCGTTAAAAACAGGTTTAATCCTTAGGCAAAATCTCACAATCAATCCAGCAAGCATATAAGTGCTTTCATTTTAAAACTTTTAAAACTTCATCAGATACAATGTGCAATAGTTGTTAAGCCATTTAAATAAACTTAAATCGGTCATATGACTTTTCAAAATCCCAAAATTTAAAGTGATAAAACCCTTACCCAACACGTTTCTATGTATAAACAAAAATTTCCTACATAAATAATACATACTATATCATATTATTTTAAAGATGTTGTCATTTTTCTTTCTGCTTTTCCCGGTTAGGGGTCGCCACAGCGGAACTCCGGTCCGCTAATGATTGGCAGTCGATTTTTATGGTGCTGAGGTGCCAGCCCGATGCCCAACCTTCAACGAAGGCACGCCCATTCATGCATGTCTTTCGAACGCCACTCGACCACAGGGAGGACATGCAGACTCCACACAGAAGGCGCTCCAGCCAAGAATCGAATGAGAGAACCTCTTGCTGTGAGGCGACAATGCTACCGCTGCACCACCGTGGCTTTATCATATTATTATTTTAAAGATAATAGCTATAAATACTAAATTCATGTAAGTATCATAAATAACATTCTGATCATACATGTATATATACATTGTTAAAAACATTTCATTTAGTTAGCAAATGTGAGTAGATTTTTTCATCTTTCCCAAGCCTTTAGTTTCAGGATAGGTGCTATACTGACATGGTCACTTAATCCTGGATATCTATATGCTTCTAGATGTAGCTGCCACTTTAATTCATGTTGTTCTAGAATTACTGTCCGGGGCCCCCCTTTTCTCTCTTTCTCCACCCTTTCTAGGATACTAAATTTAAAAAAGTGTGCTCAGGGTGTTAATTTAAATGTCTAAACAAAGCATTCGTAGTTTTTTCTTTTTTAATTTCATATAAATGTTCATAAATTCAATTACGGAACTTCTGCTCCACTTTTCCAACATAAAATCCTTCACATCCCTGGCATTTTGCTAAATAAATTATTCCTAAAGTATCACAATTATATTTACCTTTTATAGTCAGTCTCCTTTCCCTTATACTAATATGGGTTCCCTCAAGTATATACTTGCAGTAATTACATTTGCCAAATTTAGTCATCCTGGTGTTTAAAGAGCATATAGTTTTGCTTTTTGCTTCCTCCATGTTTTTGATGTTGCAGCCCCTTCTGTAAATAATTGTAGGTGCTTCACCAATGCCATTAATTATATTTAAATGTTCATAAAACACTTTCCAGTTCATAGGTTCATACTAGGCTATCTGCCCGAGGGCATTTACAAGCCTAGCCCATAGTTTTGTGGCTTACGCCACCCCTTTAGTATGGGGAACTATACCCATTATTTTGCTGTGCCTCTGTCGAGCAGTGACACTGAGGTAATCCCTGGGGTATATCTGCGATCTCCCATCCATTGGTCAAGATTTCTCTTGAACAAGGCCAGCGAGGTGCTCTGCCTCACATATACCGGGATTTTATTCCACAGCATAGGGAGTCTTTGGGTGATGAATCTATCCCTCCAGCACGTCCTATTAATAGCCGTGTCGAGGTTTAAGTCTCCCGCCCTTGTGGCTCTGACGGATCTAGATTTTTGAGGTGAAGCATATTCATCAAATCTGGGTTTGACATGGCCTTGTATGTTAGGCAAAGGTCACCTCTGAGCAAGCGTGGCGACTGAATAGAGCTGGAGTTCTTTCAGTCGGGCAGCATAGGACAGATGTTTGAGACCCTTTATCCTTTTGGTGAGGAACTTTTGTGGCCTCTCCAGCTGCTGCAAGTGTCGGGTCAGATACATTCCGAATGGGGCATTGTACTCAATCATTGGTCTGATGAGTGATGAGTATAGGGAGACTATGACCTCCCTTGATCTAGATGAGAATCCCTTCATGATAAGGTGGGCAATGTAGAAGGTCTTCCTAACTACTTTAGCTACATGGGTGTCGAATGACAGACTACTATCAACCTGGGTCCCCAGGTCCCTGATAACTTCTTCTGTGCTCAGTGGATTGCCACCTATTTGGTAGCTAGGGGTAACCTTGTTTTTCCCGAAGGGTATGACTATGCATTTTTTGGCATTTAACTTTAGGCCATGGCTCTAGCACCAGTTATCCGTTTCTGTGAGACCCGTCTGAAGGATATCTGTGTCAGATGTGTTTTCTACTATGGCACCCAGTTTGCAGTCATCTGCAAACTTTGTCAGCCATAACCCTCCTGTGTTTGCTTGTACTTCGGAAAAGTAGATGCCAAACAAGAGTGGGCCCAGGACTGAGCCCTGTGGTACACCACTTGTGACAGGCTTTGAGTCTGACATGGCGTCAGCAACTCTGACCCTGTGGGTTCTGTCACTCAGCCAGTTTGCAACCCATCTTGTGATGTATGGGTTAACATTTAAGCTGATGAGTTTTTCAATGATACCCGAGTGGGGTATTGTATCAAGGCCTTCGCCAGATCGAGGTAGGCTGTATGGACTGCCTTTCCTCATCAATGGCTTTGGTGACTGTTTGAAAAAGTCAACCAAGTTTAGAAGGCATGATCTGCCTTTGACAAAGCCAAACTGGGATGGATCCAAAGTCTGCAAATTCCCTATGTCTTTATTTATGAGGTCCATTATGATCCTCTCCATGGCTTTGCAGATAAGGCTTGTCAAGCTAATGGGCCGGTAATTTCCAGGGTCGGTGGAGGCACCGCCTTTGTGAAGTGGGACCACAGTTGCAGTGCGCCACTCCCTGGGTACGTATCCAGAGGTAAGACTATGATTAAACAGCTGTCCTAGCTGTGGGTTTAATTCCTCGTTGAGTTCATGGAGCACACAGCCGGGGACACCATCAGGTCCCATGGATGCTGTGTTTTTTGCTTTGGAGAGAGCAGTTCTCACTTGGGCGTTGGAGATGTTTGGGGGGCTGCAATCGCTTTACGGAACTTCTGCTCTGATTATTCATAATCCATTTAATGTTGCCACTAGCTTTATTAAAAGTTGTAATAAATGCATTGTTATATCTTTTGTTGTTGTTATGATTACCATTAATGCTAGTTGTTGCACCACTTTGTAGATTCCCTGGCAGAAAAGGTTGATAAAACCCCACTTCTTTTGGATGTAACTTCTGCAATTGGCTCACATAACAATCCATACGGATAACCTCTCCTAATTAACATGCCTGTCCACTTCTTTGTAAAAATCTGTATCCAGCTTATTCATTCTAGCCACCCCTACCAGTTGGCCCTTTGCCACTGCCCTTTTCTGTTTGAAGGGGTGGCAGCTGGAGTTGTGCAGTAACATGTTAGAGTAAGTGGGTTTTCTGTATACGCTAGCTACATATTCACCCAAATCGTGTTTTTTCCTAAGCATTACATCCAAGAATATCATCTAATTTTTATAATACTGACATGTAAATTTAAGTAAGTCTGTACTTTCATTAATATATTGTATAAAATTTTGAAGAGTAGTCTCATCATTTCCCCAAATAAAGAATCTGTCGTCCAAACAGCGCAAGTAAAATTTGATGTTTCCTACATGAATACTATTGTGTATGAACCTCCGTTCCCATTCCAACATGACTACATTTGCGAAACATAACCCCACCGGGAAACCCATAGCAACTTCTTCCTTTTGTTTATAAATATCTTCTTCAAAATATATGAAATTGTTGGTGAGAACTATTTCTAACAGTTCTATAACACTGTTAACTATTATATGATCCATTTTTTTTATTCTCCAAGTATTCCCTGGTCCATTCTAAAGCAATAAAGTGTGGAATGATGGTATACAAGTCCTTTACATCAATTGCAGTCATAATATCCTTGTTCGCTGTCAGGGTAAGCTGGAAAACCATGAGCTTGTTTTTTGGGGAGTTTAGAACAGGTGCTGGACTGTAAGATAACTTTCAATGTTTTTGGAGGGCTACTTGAGTTTTTTTCTTGGAGCTCTGTGATTGTGGGGGCTGAGCAGATTAAGGAAGCATCATCAGCATATGTACAGTGTATGTCATCAATGTATGCAAAGAGGACTAAGTAGCTGCTTCCAAAATGGATCTAGCATTGAGACCATTAAAAAAGTTCTAGAAGAGTAAACCACCCAAATAGAGTGAGCACAAACAAAAGGATGCTACTTGCCATAAAGAGAAGACCAAAACGAAATGGCTTTTGAAATCGAAGAAAAGATGGTTTGCTTGGAAAATGAAACTCAACTTCTTGTCCTAAAAAAGAAACAAAAAGTAGCTCAGATTTCCCAATTTCTTTAGTCTTGTTCAAATAATATCCGAGCCATCCCTGCCAATCCAAAGAATGGAGAATCTTCTCACTACTATTTTGAGGAGCTGGAAAGAATGAAGGAAGATGGATGATCCGATTCAAAAGACACTAACCATTTTTGTCATTAAAGTAGGATTGGTTCTAAGAGACATTTGTCTCAGTGGAAAACCAGAAAAGGAGTATCTGCCATAAGGGCCTGAAGTTGAGACTCCTTTTACAGAAGTCAAGGCTACCAACAAAACAATTTTCCAGATATTTTTTTTTCTTTTTTAAAAAGAGGAAGAAGTTGCAGACCGAGTCAATTTTAAGATCAAAGTTTGGGTCCCAAAAAAGAAAAATAGGTTTTCCTGGAGACCGAATATGAAGGAAACCTTTCAGAAACTGTTTAACCACAAGCCTAGAGGACAGTGGTGGATCTAGAGGCAGGCAAGCAGAAAGGTCTGTCAAATGAGTTTTAACAGAAGAGTATGCCAGACTCTGAGCAACTCACACAAATCAGAAAGAACATTAGGAATACCCACTAAAAGAGGGTTGCGACACCAAGAAGAAAAGGTTTTCCACTTTGCGACAGATCTTCTAGCAATGGGTTTTCTAGACTCCTAAAACTGAAGTATGTACTCAGGAAACTGGTGATGAAAGATTCAAAATCCTATTACCCAGACAGTCAACTGTAGAGCGAGAAGATGATGGTGAATTAGACAGCCCTTGTCTTGTGTGAGTATATCCATTTTGTGGGGTAACTTGTGATGGCTGCCCCTGGACAGGTGAAAAAGGAATGGAAACCAATGTTGTCTGGCCTAAAACGGCATCACTAACACAATTTTGGGCCTGACCAACGTGATCTTGTGTAGGACATTTATTAAGACAGGATGAGCGGGTTACACATACAGGAACATCCCTTTCAATGAACAAGACATGGCATCCAACTTCCAAGCCAGAATACTTCACATTTTCGAACACAACTTGGGAAGTTATCTGTTCTGAGGGGAGGAAAAAGATCTACTTGAGCAGTACACCACTGATGTTCAATGTCCAGAAAAACCTCTCTGTTAAGCATCCAGACACAAGGATGTGTTGTGGATCTGCTCAGACTGTCTACAACACCGTGCTCTGAGGAAATACAGACCGCTTAAAGAATCAGTTGATGGCAGATGCCAAAAATCCCATGCTGTAAGGGCTAATGTGCAATGACTGTAAAGACTTTGTTCCCCCGTTTATTTACCACATAACAGTGGCGTTGTCTATGAAAACTCTGAGTAGACCTGAAGTCCACAAAGGTAGTGCATAGCCAGAAAAGCCAAAATAAAAGCATCCATTTCCATAATGTTGATATGCTGTTTTATTTCCTGTGGTGACCAGACCCTCTAAACCTGGATGTGGTTGGAAGAAGACTCCCTTGGGAGGGGCGAGAATCTAGTTGGGCTTTTTAGGGGTAGGTTCCATCACATCAGGCTCCTTCCATGCCTTCTGGGACACCAGGAAATTTGGGCATCGGGGGGGGGGGTCACCATCCAGAATGTAGGCGAGTCCACTCTGAAGGCCTCCAAAAACACTGACTCTTCCAGGGAAGGGGTTTCAGTGGTCCAACCCCCATGCTGGCAAAGGGAGTTCCAAAAGATCGCCAAAGGGAGAGATTTTGGGGGACCCTTATCCAGTAGCCTCAGTGAGGCACTTTTCAACTGAGTTCAAGTGCTTCCTCTTCCCTGAGACTTCCCACCTAGGAGACTCTGGGGGGAACTGGAAGTGGCTGGAGCCCCTACAGTGAGAGTCGACTGGAGGCCACCCATAGCGATCTGTCCCGGCGCAAGTGGTCACAAGCCCAGATGTGGAAGAGGGAGGGAGAGTGGTTGTACTTAACCACTACCTATCTACTGATGGGAGAAAAACCTTTCTGTAGTGTTGAAAGCAGAGGCAGAAGCAGGCCAATCACAACGTGCAGACCTAACACCCGAAAACCCCAAAGACACACTGGAACCTGGGGACACTCTGCCCTGCCCCAATGCTGAGACTGCAGCTAACTATCAAGAGCAGAGGCCCTGAGAGGTATGGTTGACCCCAAAACAGGAATCACTGAACCCAAACCACAGAACCTCACCTCAACCTGTCAGCCCCGAGGTCTGCCAGTCTCCAACACCATCGGAGTGGAGGAAACCAAGGTAGGGATCAGAGTCAAAAATTTTCCAGGGCATTGGATCCTATCAGAAGGAGGAAATGACAAACAGCTGGCTCTGAAAACCTAAGATTCTTAAGCCCTGAAGGAGGAAACCAGGGTAAAGGAGTTGTAGCCTCAGGATGAGGGTCTGTATTCGATAAGTCTTCACCTTCCCCTGTGGCATCAAACTGAGTTCTGAAGGTAATACAGTGGGATTACTCTTTGCAATACAAATCTCTCCTTCCTTTCCAGGGGAATCCTTCTTATCTAGTGAACCAGACCACTATTTTCTCCCATCTTGCACCACATGCTGTCTTAGAGAATCAAAGTGCCTCTCAATATCATAGCTAAAGGTTTTTATTCAAGAATTTTTCTAATTCCCCAACCAGAAGGATCCTGGAGGCCTGTACTGAAACTTTCTTTTCTGAACTAGGATGAAGTTCAAGATGTTAACTCATCAGAAACTTGTACTTTCAATCTCTCCACTAGCTTTCATAGTAAATTTGGATTTAAAAGACATATACCATCTCATTCCTGCTGCAAAGCATTTCAGGCATTCCTTCAGATTTGCTGCATCTGGCTTACTTTATAAGTTCTGTTTTACACTTTGGACTATTCACGTCATCAAGGGTTTTCACAAAATGCCTAGTTCCAGTCACTGCTTACTGTGGACCTTAAGGCATTTACATTTTCCATACTTCCACAACTGTTTTATTTTTGCAGATTCTTTACAACTCTGAAGTATACTTAGCAACTGTTAAGAATCTTCTACTTCAGTCTGGGTTTTTAAATCAACTTTCAGAAGTCTTCTGATGAGACCAGTTGGCATAACGGTTAAGGTCTTTGCCTCCCATACATAAGGTACAAGGTTCAATCCTGAACGCCGACCAATGCCTGTTTGGAGTTTGCACATTCTTCCCGTCTCTGTGGGGTTTCTCCCATGTCTGAAAAACATGCTGAGTGTTTTCCATCTCAAACTCACCAATGAATGGCGCTGTGGGCAGCAGCACAGACTGTACATGGTGCCTTATAGCGGGAAGAGTTGTACAGACCAATCGCTATGGGAATCTACTGTGGTGCGCAGTATCCTCAAGATAGGAGAACACGGATCACAGACTGAGCGCCGTGGCAGGGCTAGTCACTCGACTGTGTAAAATATGGCTCTAGGTGATTCGGTCATGTTGACTAATGTTGCCAAAAATGGGCAAGGGTAGCTACCAGTGATAAGTGGGTTGAGGACCTGGCCTACCCTGACCTACGCCAGGGATCTTTGCTAACAGTGGGAGGGGTATATGTGCCCCTACTGGCCAGTGTGTGCCCACCATAAAGCCCAGCAGCCCTGGGTCGATAAGCTACTGACCGGCCGGTGTCTAGCTGCCCAGCCTGGGTTACTTGGGATAGCTCTGTTGAAATGGTGTAGGAATTTTGGTGAGAAAGAGGCTTCAGAAAGAAGCGAGGGATATCATCAGAATTAATGACAGACTCATAGCAATCCTCCAGTGTAGCGATAAGGCAGCATTCATAATCTCAACCTATGCCCCACAGCAGGGTCGTGATAGTGAAGAAAAGAGTGCATTCAGACAACAGTTGCAGGACCTACTAAATAAAGCAAGACATCAAATGGTGTTGAAAATGGGCGACTTGAATGCACATACTGGGAAAGACAAAACAGGATATGAGGACTGCCTGGGTCCACATGGGTGGGGCAACAGGAATAAAGAAAAAGAAGCCACTCTAGACTTCTGCCTGGCAAATGGCTTGATAATACCTAACACATGGTTTAGAAAGACAGACTGTTACAAGATTACATACAAGAGTAGTCAACATGCAACTCAGGTAGACTCCCTCCTATTAAGGAAAAGGCACTGGGGTAGAATTCATGACTGCAAATTCATCCAAAATGAAACAGTCGGTCCACAGCATAAACCACTGGTTGCCACAATCAGCTGCAAGCAGTGGTCAGAGAAGGCTCTAAGGTCAGAGACCAGGCTGAAGATCCGGACATTGACTGGAGAGAAAGTAGAACAGTTCAAAGGGTTACTCAAAGCTCTAGCTCCCCAAAAGGAGGAAGAAATAGGTGGAATTGAACAAGAATGGCAACATCTAAAAACAGCATGTGTTAGGGCTACATAAAGTTATGTGACCGAGACACGTATGGAAATAAGTTACATAAAGAAAGCTGGTGGTGGAATGCAGAAGTCCAGGAAGTCATCAAAAGAAAAGAGGAGTGCAGGAAGAAGTGGGAAGATAGAAAAGACTGACCAGGCTAAGAAGGACTAATGGTTGGCTAACAAAAGAAGCTAAAAAAGAAGTTGAAGAGGGCATCAGAGGCACTCTACCAACTTCTGGAAAGTGACTCAGTAAGTGGCACAGAAACTATATCAGACTGCAAGGCAAAAACAGAAAGACAAAAGAAGATAGTCAGGCACCCTTCATAAGGGATGCCAGCAACAACCTGCTCACCAGTCCACAGAACAAAGACAGATGGAAGGAGTATTTCCAGCAGCTTCTGAATTAAGAAAACCCCCCACAAAAGCTGTACTGCCCCATAAACACCCTATGATGAGAGAAGAAGAGGAGCCCACCCTAGAAGAAGTAAGAACAGCACTAAGGAAAATTAAGTCAGTGAAAGCAGCAGGTTCAGATGAGGTCACAGGAGATATGATAAAGATGCTGGGTGAGTTAGGGGAGAAATGGCTCCTGAGGGTACTAATAGCACAGTGGAGAGAAAGGCATATCCCAGATGACTGCAGAATAAGCATACTTGTGCCAGTGCACAAGAACAAAAGGAGATATCCACAACTGTGGGCAGTACAGAGGCATCAAACTCTTATCACATTGCATGAAAGTTCTGGACAGGGTGACTGATAAACGGATACGCAAAATAGTAGAAAATAAGATGGGAAATGAGCAGTTCAGATTCAGATCAGGATGCAGCACAATAGACCCGATGTTTGCAGTGAGACAGATACTTGAGAGGAAGCTAGAGATGAGGACAGAGTCTAACTGGGCATTCCTAAACTTGGAGAAAGCATAGGAGAAGGTCCCAAGAAAGCTGATCTGGGCATTAATGCGGTGGTCTGAAGTCCCAGAAACATTGGCAGAATTAGTGCAGGCTATGTACAAGGACCCAATGACTCAAGTACAAACAGTGTTTGGCCTCACAGGGGGTTCCCAGTGGGAGTAGGTGTACACTAGGGTTCAGCTCTAAGCCCATGCTGTTCATACTAGTGATGGACTACATTAGCAGACAGGTCAACAAAATTGCTGTAGGCAGATGATGTGGCATTACAGGCGGACTCTGAGCTAGGACTTCAGCAAAGAATAGGAGAATGGAATGAAAAATTGAAGGCACATGGGATGAAACTAAGTACAGGTAAGACAGCAGTAATGGCAGCAAAGTGGGGAAATCAGAAGAAGCTGAGAACAGAGATAGAAGAGAAGACAGTGGAGCAGGTAAACAGCTTCAAGTATCTGGGAGGGGTGGTTGAGAAGGGAAGTCTGAATGAAGAGGCCAAAGCTAGAATCAGAAGGGTTGCAGCCAACTGACAGTGTCAGGTGTAGTCTGTGACAGAAGAATGCCAAAGAAGCTGAAAAGTAACGTGTACAAGACAGTGCTGTGACCAGTACTACTGTATGGTACAGAAACCTGCTCAGTAAAGGCAGAACAGTTGAAGAAGCTAGAGGTGATGGAAATGAAGTGCCTGAGACGGGTGGTAGTATGTACAATGTGGGACAGATGAGGAAATGAGGACATAACAGCAGAAGCCAAATAGCTCCAATTGCAGAAATGATCAAAGAGAACAGATTACGGTGGTTTGGACACATGCAGAAAAGACGACGACAATCTGGTGAGGAAGATTTGGGACAAACTGGAAGAAGGTAAGAGAAGTGAGGACGTCCAGCTAAGAGGTGGATGGATAATGTGAAATAAGATCTGCGACACTCGGGCACGAGTGTTGAAGAAGGCAGGAGTGCGGCACTGAATTGATAGAGTTGGGGACAGTTAATACGATACCCTGACCCCATGCAGAAAAAATGGGAAAAGGGGGCTGATGATGATGGTTTCAGAAGTCTTCTCTCATCCCTTTTCAAATAAGGATTTTCTTGGGATGTTTGATAAACTCTGCCTTGGCACCAGGCTTTTTGTCCTCCAAAGTAAACATACTTCCACAGTTTTATTTTAGTGTTGCTCCTTTCAAAGTCATGCATCTGCAATGTAGTTTCTCAGGATTTTGAGGTACTTTGCATTGAGGATTCTGATGCTTCCGATGCCCTGACTACATACTTGAAAAATGCAGTAGTACCTCAGATCAGTCTAGACTCAGCATCTACACCCTTTGTCCTTTCAGAACCTTAGTTCTGGGGTTTGTAAAGAGGGAGCTTGGACGGTGGTAGACCAGACAGCTTGAAATCTAAATTTTCCATTCTCCCTTTACCCTCTTCCATTCCTAGTCAGTACCACCGATGCTTCAGACAGAGAGTGGGGAGCAGTTTCCAATGGAGTAAAAGTGCAATCTCTGTGTGATCCTGTAGACAGACTGAAATACATACATATCAGAGAGATGCTGGCTGTTATCAATGCTTTGAAAGCCTTGAATTATGTTTTGTCCCCAGGACCTCACTGCACTGTTGTCTGTATACACTTCTAGTGATACATAAACACACAGGAGGTATCAGATCATACCCTCTCCGCAGACTGCTATGGCAGCCAGGGAGGTAGCAGTTCAACTCAAGTTTTGAGTCTTCAGGCTTCATACATTCGGTTAGAGCAAAACCTGGATGCAAATAAGCTCAGCAGGTAAAGGACAGACCCCCCCCCCCCCCCCCCCCCACGAATGCACACTTCAACCTAAGGTCTTTTAAGAATTTATCCAGCGAGGATTGAGGTATACCTCAAGTAGATCGGTTTGCTTCCTTTCAGAACAGACAATTCAAAAAATTCTATTACAGGACTCCTTGAAAACATGCCTGGAAGAAAGAGGCTTCCTTATTCACATGGACTGGAATGCTCTCGTATACCTTTCTGCCCTATCTACCAATTTCCATGGTTCTTCTGAAGTCCCAGAAGGACTATCCAAAAATTGTGGTGGTGAATCTCTTTTGGTTAAGACAATAGCAGTTCTCTAGTCTTTTCAATGTAGCCAAGGGCAAGGACAATTATGACAATTTTCCCAAGTCTGGATTTGCTCACACAAAACAGGATTTGTTTGATACAGCCCCAATCTGAAAACTCTTCGACTGCCTGCCTGGATGACAGCAGGTACTAAAGGAGGTGAGAAAATCTGCTACTAGAAAATCTAGTATGTGCAAGTGCAAAATAATTTTTACTTGGTACCACTGAAATAATCAGGAATTCTTCAGGCATTGCTGCTTATAATCTGAATGTGTAGTTACTGCTCAATGGCCTTTTGTTTTTTTTCTATCAAGGTAAATGTCAGCCATTTGATCTCCCCATACTCAAAATCAACACAACCACTGAAGCCCATCCTGAAGAAACATTATACACTTAATTATGATTGGGTTGCAGATTGTTAATACGCATATTGTGTGTTTGAGACATGGATTCCAAGAAATTCACCTCAAGTGCGAAGTATGAGAGATGAATCTTCACATCCATGTCGAAAATACAAATTTTCATTAAGATCAGAGATACAATTTTAATTCTTTGTAATGCATGGATCTTCTCCACGTACTGCTAGTTAGTGAAAAATCAGATTTAAAAAGAGAGAGAGATGTGTACTAGCTTTGGATGATGGTAAAGCTGTTGGGAAGTGGTTGACGTCTTACATATTCCCTGTATAATGGAAGCAGTTGTAACCAAAGTACTGGGTGTCATACCTCTCAACTGTACTGAATTCCTTGGTATTTACTGGTTTTGAGAGAAAAATTACGGGAAGCCACAAGTTTCCTAATGGCCCCTTTAATTTCCAATTATTTATTTATTTATCATTTGAAGTTATGTGTGATATCACGCTTCGCAACATGCAGGGGCATGCGTGATGATATCATCTTTGTGAGGCAGTGCCTGACGACCTGTCTCAGTTGAAGACTGGAGTGGGTGGGAGTTTCAAATCGTGGGTACTGCCTGGTAGTGATGACAATGCACTAGAAGTGTCTCACAGCTTCCATTCTTAGTTGTTGTTAAGAGAGACACAGTGTTTTGTGTATACAATCATAAATGTTTCTGTATCTGGATTCAGAGTAGTCATTTTCTTTTGTAATGTCTCAGTCTCACTCTCAGCTGCTTGAATCACTTTCATTTATGGACCTAAAGCTGGTCATCAGCTTAAAACTGTAGTGGAGGGAAAAAAAATAGCAAGTAATGGTCAGTCGGGAAGTTGGACTTGTTGCATCAAGAAAAAATATGCAGATTGTGGAAGGAATTCAAATGGGAAGGAACTGCGAAAAATGAGGACATCATGCCCATTTCTACAGGTATGTAGTTAAGGGCAAAATTTGTTCGTGGACCTCACAGCTCCTGAATGACATGCTCTGCAAGAGGAAGGAATTCGATTTGGGCACCGAGGCGCTCAGCACGGATGCTACACAAGCACAGTCCCTTTCGCCAGTGCTGCCACTGATTTGCTACTCCACACCGCTATGGGTGAATAAGGTTAATGCTGCTGTGCTGCACTTGCAGCAACAATCACATGGGAGAGGAGGAAAGTCAGGTAGCTGGAATGAGCAGTGGGGCAATACATTTCTGTCTGAGGGTGGATGGCAAGACGCAAGCAGTCAACGTAATTTAGAGGTCATAGGATCACAGGAAGTTACTAGGCTACTGGCCCTGAGGTCCTTATAAGCCTAGTCAAGAGTTTAGCCCATGCATAGACAAATCAGCACCCGATGCCCCTGTCCAGCAGGGACATGGGTGGAATCCCAGGGATGTATTTTTTATTTCCCATCAAGTTATACAGACTCCGCTTAAAAAGGGTAAAAGGTACTCCACTTGACATGGAGAGGGAGTTTATTCCATAGATGGGGGAGTCTCTGGGACACAAATCTGTCCCGCCAGCAAGTGCTATTGATGTCACAGACCAGGTTGAGGCCGCATGTGCAGGTTTCTCAAGTGGAGCTTGACTTGTGAATATGCAGCAGTCCCATCATGGTGGGGTCCGAGATCACCTTGTATGCCAGACACAGGTCACCTCTGAGGAGTCTGTATGAAACAGAGTAGAGGCATAGGGCTTTTAGCCCATCTGTGTATGGTAGATTTTTGAGGTCCTGGACTCTCCTGGTGAGGAACCTCTGTGGTCTCTCCAGCTGCTGCATGTCATACGAAATGATTTAGGAATCAGAACGTGCTACTTTGTATCTGTGAAGAAGGAATGCATTGCTGACACTTAAGATGTGAAGTACATAGTTAGGCTCGCAGATGGAAACTCTGAGCAAGGGGACATTACATACTCTAAGTTTTATTGCAATTCTGTTCTACAACAGCCTGAAACATTGTTTCACATGCAGTTGATGCAAATGTGTGCATCTGTTAAGCCTCTTTTTTTCTGGTTGCAGGTGGCAGTTAATCTAAACACAGTCCTACTCCTATTGTATTTGTGAGATGAATGCCAAAGGTGCAGAACAGATGTGTTGCTGGTGGCTTGCCTGGATTGGTGGGTGTGCAGATTAGATGATAGCTTTATCCTGCGAGTTTACCTACAGTCTGTACCTACGCATTTATGTATGCTGTAATAAACTATTATATAGTGTCACAAGACTGACTTACCATGAGCTAATTTCCTTCCTGCTGGTGCACACTGTATCATTATTAGCTGGTTTAGGGTAGTTATTGAGTTGTCGAAGGAATGTGCCACTTTCTTATCGTTTGGGTGTGCTTTAAAGAATGCCATCAATGCAGACCCTTAACCTGCATCATAACATAATTAATATTTTGACCATGAATTGCGATTCTAATTACGGAAGTATTTATGTTTGCTCTATTCAGTTTCCCATTGTTTATTATGTTGCTAAATTGCTTGCTGTCTACCTAAGCTGTATTATGCTTTTTTAAATTAAATTCATGTTATACTTGTTCTATCAAGTTCGGGTCATGACTGAAGAGAGTTAAAAGACCAGCCCTTTTATTCAGTCAACAAATAATTTATGAATTTGTTATTATCGGGAAAGTGTATGATCTATTTATGTCGGACAAAGCCAAAGATAATGGTGGGAGTGGGACAAAGGGCCAAGAGAGACCGATATTAAATATTGCTCCTGTAATTTCAGATAGTAATTAACTATGTGTTTTCTGAGGGATATGAAGTCTGAAATTCAAATGTCTGCCATTATTTATTATTATACAGTGACTTCAATCTTCATGTTGGTATCCCATAATTCCACGGGAGTGGGTGGGGTTACATTATTATGCAGTTTAGTTTCCCACATGTGGGAAATCACAGGGGTCAACCCAACTGAAATGTGCAATGGAAGAGCCTCACTCTGGGGAAAACACTTTCTTGAGCATGGTATTCCCCCTGCCAGGCAAGTATCAGCAGCACGGCAAGAAATGGATTAGTTTCAACTACATGATTATGTATGCAAACTTTATGTTAACCAGCATCCTGAATTTTGGCCAGTTATAACTACTTTTCATGGGGCTTTGTCCACATTTTTGACATTTCCAAGTTGAGAGGTATGTTGGGTGTACTTCAGCAAACAACAGGCCAAAATGGGAGTTGAAACTAATCCATTTCTTGCCATGCTGCTGCTGCTGTTTTCTGGTCACACTGTCTACTTTCAGTGCAGACAAGATGTTAGCAGCATCTAGGGGGAGTGTAACAATCCTCTAAACTTTGTTAAGGTTGGGTCTCACTCTGCAGTAGCACTTAACCAGGAATTATTTGAATTTTTTTTGACAATAATCGTACTCCACGCACTGCAAGTTTATTCTGCTACACAGATGAGTAGTAATATAGAGTTGTGCTTGAAAACATTTATACATCTTTGTTGCAACATGTTTACTCTTATAGCTTTGCAGTCTGGAAATCTACGGATGCAATTAATATTCGGAGTTCCACATAGACATGCATATAGATAGCATTAATTTATACAAAGTTTTATTCAAATAAAACTATGTGAGAGACAGGAGCTTTTGAATTTATGCACGTGTAGTCATTAATATGTTAATCTGAAATGAATCTTTGAGCTTTTTGCCACTTTTATTATCCTAGATTCTTTTATGACATTTTTCACTTGTGGTAGCCTGATAACTTCTTAATAACATTGCCACAAACATAAAACTGCCTTAACATGTTCACTTTAGGTCCTTTTTCTCAATATTTGTTAGTTAAAAACACAGATTTGCTACAACAAAACCAAAGTTCTAAACACCACTGAAAACTTCTTTACTTGCAACCTCTAATTCAAATTTATTTTCAAGTCCGATTATCTCTGTTAGAGTAATACAGCAAAATGGGCCCTTTTTCTATACAACCTGTGCAAAAAACAAAAAGAATAAAGCAAGAAAATTTTGAAAAAGTACAATGTTAATGCTCTGTCACTAAAAGGTGCATCTCAACACACGTTACATCATGTAGACAATAAAAAAGTAATCTCAAGCATGTATTACCTACAGAAAAACAGACATCTGTTGGGGTCGCAGATTTCAACTAACAAGGACAAAAAGTCATAAAGCTAGTTAGTTATTGCACAGCTATATTTTGCTTAACTAGCCAACAGTCAGTGGCACAATTTTCTACCAATACCAGCAGCTTCATTTTATCATATAAACAAATCTTTTAATGAAAGAACTGCATTAACTTTTTTTTTGAATGAAACAGAGTGCAAGTGAAGCCCCCAAATGTGATATGACCCTGTTCACATTACCTAAGGGAATTTAGGCTTTCTGTACATGAAACAGAGGAATCTATTTTCACTCCAGCTATAAAAATGTGTACGCGCAAAATAAATTGGGATATTCCTGTGAAATTACTGGGAATGTTACTGGAATAATGTTATAAACACTGTCAGACTGTGCATCTTAGCTTCAAAGACAAAAGAGTGGCCACAATTTGAATTGTAATAAAACAAATATATTAATGTCACTCTGTATGCCACCAAATGGCATACATATTCTTCTCAACAACACTATACACACTTCGGGACGGATTTTATATCCGTTACTCGTCAGATGAAAATAAAAGCACTGTTGCCAGTTATCTCATTGCCCTGCAAGTATTGCAGTCTTTCAGTTCAAATGGCAGTTGTCATTCAAATCTGATCCTCCATTAAAAATGTCACTCTTCATATTATTACATGATTTGGCAAACTAGCTGAAAGACACAAGCCACTCACTGCAAGTTGGGGGTGTCTCATCAGAAAGTATGAAAGTGACCAGCAGTGTCCTTCAGGGTTACTAGTAGGACGTCTCCTTTTCAGTATTTAATTCTCAGATTAACAGGCAGAGAGACCTCTGGCTAATACAACCTACAGATGACTACAAACTGGGGAATGTTGCTAAGTAACCCTCTCACACCCAAACCGTCCCCAATGAACCCTTCCTAGTAAACTCTTGGCAAACTAAAAATATGCTCAAACTAAATACTAATAATCATCATTTTTGGTACATAACCTCCTTCACTCATCATATTACATATACAACACATTATATTTCCAAAAAAAGCATGTTCCCAATTAGCATTCTCTTTCCCATCATACTTTCAGCTATGCCATCTATCTCAGGAAATATTCTCCAAAGTCTGCTCTGGTTATAAAAGTACCTATGCAAACACTACCATGCAAATGTACTACACCTTCTGGATGTTCTTGTATACGTGAGAGTCATGCAAGGATTCAGTTTTGCATTACGTTATCAAAATAAAAAAATATATATATCTATACATTGTTAATATAGGAAGAAATTTTTCAAAGAAATATTCAACTGAAAATTAATTGTATAACCATATAAAACGCATACAAAGCACATCTGAACTAGATAACAAATAAATAAATGAAAATCTTACATAAGAATTGGTAAGCAAAAGAAATGCCACTTCCAAAATAAATATATTAACCCAAACAGTGACATGATGCACAAAAATATGGTCCATGGAATTTGTGATGAAAGATGTATTTTTGAATTACTGAAGAAAAACGGCT
Organism: Protopterus annectens; assembly: GCF_019279795.1. Taxonomy (NCBI): domain Eukaryota; kingdom Metazoa; phylum Chordata; order Ceratodontiformes; family Protopteridae; genus Protopterus; species Protopterus annectens. The sequence goes on along the minus strand of NC_056728.1, from coordinate 208,357,738 downwards.
GCGGGTAATACCAGGGTGCAAAAATATAAATATAAACACGTGGTTGCTTCATCAGGCAAAACTAAAACGCATTTCAGTGCTTAAATAGGTACAAAAGTAGCCAATTATCACATCAATTATAGTTAATTAATGATGTCATGCTTTAAATTAATAATGTGATAATTGGCTACTTTTGTACCTATTTAAGCACTGAAATGCATTTTAGTTTTGTCTGATGAAGCAACCACGGTTGCGAAAGCGCTCACCTTTGTTCATCTGTTTTTTATTTTATTAAACGTTATTGTGTGTCACCTTGGTGCATCGTGTTTATCTTTTTGAATTACACCTTGCAAAGAAATCTTTAAATTGAGGAGAATACACTCTCTTGCATTTCTTTGTAACTATCTACATAAGGACCATTAGGATCATACTAAGTAACAATTAACAGTAATTCATGTAAAAGCTTAATATCAATATATATAGGATTAAAAGTTTAGTCAAAGAGAGCTTATCAGTGTATACGTCTAGTACAAAAACCCAGTGTGGTCATTCAGCAAAACACAGCCAAACATAGTATGGGACCAGTCAGCTGTACATATTTGTTTACATCTCTTGACATTGAAAGATCTTATCAGAATTAAACTTAGCCCTATAGAGACAGACATGTAAAGATACGATGTCAATATTGGACAAGAGAAGCATCCCTCAATGATTTTTAACGTGACTTTTTTCATTATCTGATTAAGAATATAACCTTCTGGGAAAACTAAATTCCAAAATCTTATCAAGTTTAAATTTGAGTTGGATAAAGATCTTGTACACCTTTACATTACTTTGAAATAATACAACATTACTGTAGAAAACATTGCAGTAATAATCAATAACATAATAATTTTGTCTTGTGTTTGAGTAAGACCATAAAAACTTTTTATGCGCATGGTTCATAACAAAATTAATACCCAATCCTGATGAAACAGACTGAATTCCAAGACTAACAATTGGGTCGATTCCTGAAGTCCCATCTTTAAAACAATTATTCTACCCCATAAAATACTTATTACTCTATCTAAGCATTCTGTATTTAGGGAACTCTCAAATAAGCAATAAATGAAATTAGTAAATTGAAACAGTTTCAAATCAATATGCCCCAAAGTTCTTCTAAATTGTATTAACATAGAACATGGTGTTTAAATGTTGCACTGAATATAGTTCCACAGACATAACCACATTTGATTATCTATAATTTCTAAACAGGAAAAGTATTTTTTTTTTTATTTTAATGAAAAAATTAAAGTACAAGGTTTTTCCAGTTGTCCTTGTGATTTATTCTCCACACAGTGGCTTACAAATTTGAAGGTGGAATGTTTCCAGATCAAGAAGTTTAAATTCCTCCCTTATCCTGTGGTCTAATGTGGTAATTAAAAACAAATTTAGTCTCTTCTGGAAACAAGGAATTTAATACGAAAATACTGAATTTTCTCCAAAGATGCAGTTTATTTGGAGTAAAAGCGGTATTTTTAACTTATTATAATTTTGGGGGAGAAATACCATTAAAGTTGGCAAGTCTATTCAAACAAGGTAATCTGATTGTTCCAATGAAGTATTAGTTTGGAAATTCCACTAATATTTTTTTAAAAATTAGCAACTTTGGTTTCTTCATAATGTTTTTAATAGTTAGATTTGAATAGTATAATTGAAACATAACCCCCCCCCCCCCAAGAACTAACAGACTAACAGTGTTCCTGTAAAAAATGTCTGCAGCAGAATACTGAAATAACCAGGAATCACCAACACATGGCAGGAATAAAACCAAAAAATTTTTAATATACTCTTGACAAACAGGTAAATAAAACAGTACAGAGGTAAGTGCCTTTGCGATAGTCTGATGGATGGATTATCACCGTGAAAGCGCTTGCCTCCTTACTATTTTATTTGCTTGCTTGTCGAGAATATATTAAAATCTTTTTTGGTTTTATTTCTGCCATCTGTCGGTGATTCCTGGTCGAGTATTATATAGTATCATTCTTGATTTTCTTGCCCAATACTACTACTTAGAGGAATTGTAAAAATCACTTTGTTTTCTAAAAATAAAAAATGTAGTTTAGAATTATTAAATTTTGAACCCGAAATTTTTTCAAAGCTTTTTTTTTTAATATTAAAGTAGCTTCTTTAAAAAGAGGTAGCGATTAGATTTGCAAGAGTCAGCATTATAACAATCACCTATTTTCAAAATACTGAAAACTCATTTAACTGAATTTTAAGCCATACACATGATGTGGGGTTCCCTTCACCTGTGACTTGCATGTGAAAAAAAGAATTACTGTAACTTACAGTGTCAGAATACTGATAGTCATGTAAAAAGTAGTGTTTCTAGATGTGGGCATGTGTCTCTACATTTTTATGGGAAGTATCTAAAGTAATATGGCGGATGTTTTGTGCGTTCCCATCAGTAGTGGCAGCGTGTAGAGTACTGTAGTAAAAGGTATATGCCCTTTCCCCACTGTAGTGCGATCCTGGAGTTACAATACATAGTTGGGGAGGGCACAGCCCCCAGACATTGGGGGTGTCGGGGGCGTAGTCCCCCACCTAGTCTGCTTTTATACTGACCGGTTTCTGTTAAGAGGATAAATAAGTAGTTTTTAAGTTCTGGTGTTACAAGTGTGCATGTCTATGGTTTAAAATTCAGTATTTTGAAATTCAGCACTGTAAGCTTTCGGTGAATGAGATTCAGTCAAATGAGTTTTCAGCATTTTGAAAACTAGGTGATTTGGTCTTGGTCAAATGAAATTGTCAAATGAGTTTTAGGTGATGTGAAGTAGACCCATATGGCCCTTGTTTTGATCTAGTAACAGTAGTATTTTATAATTTAATTTATTTATTTTACATTTGTTAACCGGAAAAATCCATCTGGAGATCTGTCCTTGTTCAATGGAGGCCCGGGCAGAAAAGCTCCAATGTCATATAGTACATAGCCATTAGTAGAGAGTATAGTAGAACACATTTTAAAAACATTAAATTTGATACACAACTTTAAAACATTAATAGTTTTACAGGAGTTAAACAACAGGAACTATAACATTTAATACATCTTGAGGGTTTGTACTTCAGTTCAGTACATAAAACTTTGAACAAAGAGATATGCCCCCGGATTTAATAAACTCCATGTAGGAATAGCGTTAATGCCTACACGGAGTGTATGGTGGCTGTGTCTGCAGTTCTCCCTCGGCAGCTCACCTTGCATAGTAATGAAGGCACGCTACTGAGGAAGAGCCGTGTACACAGTTACTCAATCAGTGCTAGGGGGTGTGTTACAGTGCTCGCAGATGTGCAACACACCATCTGCACTGTGAAACTCTCGTACAGCACAACATCAAGACAGAAAGTGTCCTCGGACACTTAATTATATAAGTTTTGCATTTAACACAGGGGGTGTGTTAGTGTCTGTAACACACCCCTGTACTGTCAGAGTGCATACAGCATGGAAATGAAATGTCCCAATGTGCTTTTTCCTTGTATGTTTATTTTTGTCTTTTTGTTTTCAAGTTTAAGCATAGCTGAGCATGTTTGCACTGCGCGTTGATCAGCAGTGCTTAAATGTAATGAAAAGCCATATAAAAATGTATAGCTAAAATCTTCACAGCCAAGTTAGCTGAATGGTTAGAGTTACAGCTTCATGTGCAATAGGTGCACGGTTTGAATACCAAGGCAGGCCCTTGAGACTTTACATCGTAAAGCATTTCTATTTCTAATTTTTTTTTATTGCCCTAGTTATATTTGTCAACCAGGTCAATGCAGCTGGTCCAGAATCCCAGTGTCAGTGGAGATGAGGTGAAAAGCTCTAGTTAAACTCAAGTCTCCAGTACAGTTCAGGTCACAGACCAAGGTACTGTAAATAAAGTAAAAAACAAACACATAATAATAAGGTATCAATAATGAGTAATGAGTAATGAATGTCAATATACATTCATGTTATCATGTAGAACGTTTGTTTGCCCTTAGTTAAATCTTGCTAAGCAATTCCTCAACAGGACCTGTCTGAGCAATACTTAGCAATGCTTAGCTCCACTTAGCCGGTTTGAACATTGCTAAGCAGCCCTCAGCTAACCTGAGTGGATCTGTGCACCGCTAAGCACTAAGCATTTGCCACTTTAAGCAATCGCTCAACGAAGCTTAGCAGTTTTGCACATTGCTGAGCTGTGCTTAGCATTTTTAAAAATGGTTCAATGGTGAAAAGGGTTGGGAAAATAGCCTTATTTAAACTGCACAGGCAGGAATACAGCCAGAACATGTTGGAGTTTGACCCGTGCAGGAACTATGACAGGAGCTGGAGAGGGAGTGAGCCTTTCGGGTACAGCGCTGGGGCATGTTGGAATCCAGGGTCATTGCTGGGCTCCTTGTTGAACACCATGATAACAGCTGCTGCAAGGCCAGTACCAGGGCACCGAATACAAGTCTGAGGCCTGGGACCATCTGGCCCATGACCTCATAGGTCCATAGGTGTGTACTAGGCCAACTGCCCTGGAGCCTTTAAAGCCTACCTCATAGACGTGCCATGGCATCATGTCACCGTTAGTTCCCACTGCCTCTACTAAGTAGAGCCACTGGAGTGATCCCCGGGGTTAGTTCTCAGCGCCTCTATTAAGTAGAGCTACCAGAGTGATCCCTGGGGTGAACTTTCCATTTCCTATCCACTCATCAAGATTTCTCTTGAAAAGGGCCAGTGAGGTGCTCTGCTTGACATGTACAGGAAGTCTATTCCAGAAGATGGGCAGTCTTTGGGTTATGAACCTGTCCCTCTAGCATATTCTGTTGATTGTGGTAATGAGGTTGAGGTCCCTGGAGTGTGCGGTGCGAAGGGATTGGGATTTCTTTAGGTGTAACATTTCTAACAGGGCTGGGTCAGACATGGTTTTGTAAGTCAAGCAGAGATCGCCTCTTAATAGACGATATGAGACACAGAAAAGCTGGAGTTTTTTTTAGTCTGTCCATGTAGGGCATGTGTTTAAGGCCTAGGATCCTCTTCATGAGGTACTTTTGTGGCTTTTCCAGCTGTTGCAGCTGTTTAGGGACGTACATGCCAAATGAGGCATTATACTCGAGGGAAGAGTAGACAGAGATGATGACCTCTTTCTTTTTGGATGCAAAAATCTTGATAATGAGATGTGGAGATGCCACCGCCTTTGAAGCTTCAGTCCATTTTTTGGGGCCAAAAGATATGGAATGAGTTATAGCCTGGTAGCGCAGGAGTGCTTTCTACCACTTCAAACCAGGTCTCTGTTACAGCACAAATGCCGATGTTCTCCATTTTGAGTAGAGTGCTTCGAGCGAGTGCAGCTTGAGATTTAGACTTCGTGTTAAGCAGCATGACCCTCAGATTACATTTACTTACAGCTGTTACGGTGGTAATTTGGTCTTTGGAACACTGCCTAAAAAGGCACTATAGGGGTGGCAAGAGCCTTAGCCAGTATCTGGAAACATAGGGGTGACAGATGCAGGCCATCTCTGACAAAGCATCAAGGTCCGTCAGTCATGTCATCCCAAACAGACAGATACTGGATCCCTTAGAATGACACCAAAACTTAACCAATTGTTGAAGACAGACATTTTCTGCTTGTACTGCTGTATCACTCGGGGTGATGGTAGGATGCTGCTCAGGGCTAGGGTCATACCTGCTTGGGCCACATAATCCGAGAGCTCCTCCATGTCTCTTTTCATGTATTACAGGGAGGTACATCTCAGGTCATGCATACCCACATAGACAATTGTTGTGCAGTGACCTGAGTGCGTGTGTTATGTGTCCGATCCTGGCACCTGACAGACAGCGGACTGCTACCTTCTCCTTGTTCAGCCTAGTGAGTGGGACATCAGTGTGCCTCACTATCGAATCATCTAAGACTAGTGTATTGGGGAAGCTGTTTTGCCTTAGGGGCTTAGGGTGAGGGGCACACTGTGTAGGTGAGCTATGCGTCTTGTGATATGTGCGGTGTTGTGGTGGTCAAGTGCATTTCTGATTTGGAGGTCTCTGCTGTTTGTGCAGATTTCTATTGAGATCCTTCGCAAAGTTGGGTGTGTGGTTTGTATTTTTATGTGAGAGCTGTGATGGTGGGTGCTCTGGAGGGTAATGTGTTCCATGTGGTGTGGTGCAGGTGTTGACCTTCTCTTGATCAGTTATTCCAGTCTTGGCTGGAGAGTGCATGTCTTCCAGTATGGATATACAAGTGCATCTTTCACAAGTCTTAGTGTTGGGGGGGTAAGAGAAGAGGGTTGTCTGTGTACATGAGGTAGTTGCTACACTGCCTCAGAATGCCCAAGTTCACCAGGTTAATAGGAGAAAGCACAGGGAACTGACCTTCAGACATGTCAGGAGGGATGGTCATTATTAAGTATTGGAACTGTTTCCTTATAGAAAGTTTAGTGCTGTTAGCACTTACGTGTGCTACAACAATTGCTACAAGAAACCAGATGAAGTGCTAGCTGAATAAGCTAGTTAAATGCAAGACAGAAGAGAACTAGCAAGATCTAAGGGAAAAACTGAAGAGCAGACTTTCTGGCACCGGTAATAGTTTACCCTAGCTTAGTGGCGCTGTACAGCACGCAAACACAGGCTTTTAAAGTAGAAAGTTGAAAGGGAGCTAGAAACCACTCCTCTTGTGGTAGGTAGGCTACCTAGTGCTTACTACTCTCACTTGTAATCGGAGAGGCTTTCCTCTAACACAGAAAGGTCTGGGGAACTCAGAAACTACAATACAGTCCTGAATACAGCAAATCTGTATCTGGACTACTCTAGTAACAGGAAAGGTGGGAAAACAAGCTAGAACGTTTTTTTTTTAAATATAAAAGCAGCAAACGAGCAAACTGATTTAAAAAAAATTAACCAATAAAAAAGCTCAAAACTGAGCATTGTTCCAGGGCTTCAGTCAGACAAGCTCCAGCTGCACACTCCTGCCACTAGGGTGCAGAGGAACCTTCTCCAAAAAAAGATGAGATGGATTAGTGCTCAAGTTATACAAACAAAGCTAGATTTATCAATGCCACTAGAATCCCCCGCATTGGTGAGCAGGTGCATCAGCATTGTGACTACCTGAAGCTGCTCTTGGCCCAATGGATCCAAGATGCTCCAGCAGTAAGTATATGAATCATTTCTTTACCAAATTTTAGCATGAATATGTGATGGACAGGTATGCATAATGGTGTGTTTTCCCCCTACAGCTGCAAAGCAGAGGACTTGCAATGTAGAGGCCCACGCCGGGTGCCTAGCGAAGATGCACAGACAGTGTGGTGAGTACAGAGCTATCTTGCAATATATATTACAATAAATACGAAAAAGTACATTGTTTACTGCCAGTAGGTATAGTGTGTTCTGAGTGTACGGCAATAAATATGTTCTTAGACCCACAATGATATAAGTGAACAATGCCAGGTACTGTGCAATACAGATGAAGGGATCAAACAAGCTACTATAGATGAAAGAAAGCTAATACTGTGTAGGAATGACAGAAGTATATACTGCAGCAATACTAAGGATCTTGTAATAAAGTACACTGTAACTGAAACTACGAAGGCAATAAATGACATTCATCCATCATCTACAGGATATGCAGTACAACTGAAGTCAGAATTCTGAATGTAATAAACCACTGTTTCATGTGAGCCTCAATAAAGTTATTTGCAACTTTTGTGTTTATTCTGGTCTGTTGTTGAAGAGATACAATTGTACAGGTGCTCCACAGCAAATATGGCTATGGCACCTTGAACTGAGTGAAGTTTGGCTGATAAAGAAGTGTTATACTAAAGTGTAGATGTGGAGCTGTACAACAAGATACAATGCAATTTGATATATGTTTTGCCCTAAAATCTGAACCTTGAATAGTGATGTGTAATGTATTATAGTGTGTTCCCCTCAGGACTGTCATCTGTTAACTTTTGCATTTCAGCTATACGTATTCCCGAATGTAGGTACGCTGATGCAGGCAAGTATGAGACTGTAATAGGTGGAGGCTGCAAATATACCACGTGCAAATGTATATGGGTCAGGTATGCAACCCAGAACCCTGCTATGGTCTGTACATTCACATCCACTAGGGGTTAAACGTGCACACCTGCATTCAAAGTATTAATACACAGTTCACCGGCTATCTCTGTCATCCATGAATCTCATTTATGTATTTTAAACTGTCACTGCAGTCTTCTGTGACCCTCTACTTGTATTACCAGGTCAGACTTTGTAAGCAAGTGACTTTTAGGCACAAATCAGTCAAGCAGCCAACAGCAGTGGCCCAGTAACTCAGTGTGATAAGAAATAGATAAGTTGTTCATTTCTGCACACACAGACCATGGTTTGAATAGAGGGTCTGGTACTAAGATATATTTATAGTTACAGACAAGTAGTCCTGACTATTTGTAGAAACAGTCATGTAGTGTTAACAGATATTTTCTCCACAGGGCTTACAGGTAAAGAAATGTTTGTATTTGCTGTATGAATGGTATACTAATAAACGGTGTACAGATGTACTAGTGTATGCCTAGTGAGTCTGTGAATGTGTGCCAATAGTCCAACCCCATGCCTACAAATGACAGCAGGATAGGTATATACACCATGTACTCTTCCCGATACATGTCTCTCAAGTGTCACGCTGTCACGGCTAGTGATCACTGTTAACAATAACCTTGGACACGGATATAAACCAGTTGAAATACGTCAGTAGCACACTCGCACAGCATCAGTGCAGAGTATACCTTGTAAGTCATATATGTAACCCTGACATGCACGAGTCCCCTGTAGTTATGTACCTATAGTTCACAGCTTGGCCCATACCATTCCAGGTTGACAGCTTAACAGGTATGTACGTGCTACAGAAGCTATAGGGCACAGGTAAATGTAAAGTAAGGGCAGATCTGTAGAGTACTGAGCAGTACTGTTGCAAAATATATAGCCTATATAGTTGTTAATGGAATGCTTTTCTCTCCCCCCCCACCCCTTATCTGCATCACTAATTATTATTCATATACTAAAGTTGTTCTCAAAACCTAATGTTGGGACTTGTGTTGTATTACTGCTCATATATTTCAATGGTTGCATACTAACATACCTCATTGAAATTCCACTGTTGTTGGCCTGTTGCCGTAACTGTTACTGGCATGCCGTTACAAACATGACTGTTATTATATTTATGCATGTGTTCCATTTGCTATGCAATTCTATTGTTCTGGGTTACTTGGAACACCCATGCATGCTGTTATAACTAATGGTGAAATGTCTTTTGCATGACTATGAACTACACTTTGACAAACCTCAACACCATAGCACGTTTGGGTAGGCAGATCCCAGCAGATCTAACTGTCCTGGCTCATCTGGCCGCAGTACCAGGTCCCCTCACGTCTGGGACCCAACTTCACGCTGCCTCCTCCACTGATCCTGCATCACCCTCCGGTGGAACCACCTAAGGAGACGGGGCCTGTCCCTCCCCGGGCGTGGCCACGGAGGGGACCCTGTCACCCAACACTAGTTCAGAGGTATGGTGCGCAGGGTCATCCAGTGGGATTTGGATGACCGCCTGCACTACACAGAGGGCAGACTGGTGCACCTCGAGAGGCAGGCAGGCAGACCCTGGCGCCCAGCTCCCACCACAGCCACCTTCGGGGCTATGAAGGAGCAGTGGTGATCTCAGTCCCACTGTTTCCATCTGGAGGCACTTGGTCCTCTGATTCCCAACCACCCTTCCCATCCAAGGTGTTTACCCACCTCATGTGTCATACACTGCCCCTGTGTGCGGTCTTATCTGTCTGCAAATGCAACCTCTCTTACCCAATGTAGCCCCCCAAACGTACCTACAACCCTTCCCCAACATCCCAATCTCACAAAAAAAAAAAAAAAAAAAAAAAAAAAAAAAGGGATATCTGCTCCCCCCAAAAATTTTGTCCCGCACATAGTGTACGTGGGGGCGAAATGGAGAGCGGACATTAATCAATTAATTTATGTCGCCCACACCCCTCCCTCTGGGGTGCGAGGCTCTAAATTCCAAATTGTCCACATCATGTACAGCTGTTGCTACACAAGAAATGGAGAGCTATGGTCTTCTGCTACACCCGTCCTGCACATCCCTAGCTGCCTTTCATAATGTTTTTCCCCCTGCTTGCCCCTATATCACCACTTTCCTATCACCCTTTTTTTGTTTTCTTTTTTTAGAAATAGTGCAGGTTTAAGCGGGGATAAGCAGAGCTAAGCACTGCTTGCATCGTGTCGTGTCGTGTCATGAAAAAACACGCAAAACCACTTAAAACTGCTTTAATCACTATCTTATTCAGGCACTGTTCTGCCCAGCAACAAAATAACCAGCCCTGGCAAGTCTCAAACCCAGGACCCTGTGCACTAGAGTCAAAGCAACGCACCACTAGACCAAATCAGCTCTGGGGAAGTAGTACTGCTTTTGTAAGTATATCATGCAGCAGTCATGTAACATTAGGGGAAAAGACACTACTGCCAAGTATTGCACCCAGGACCTTGTCAACTGCCACATAGTGCATTCCTGATTGCCAGTGACACACTACGTCTATATATACTCTGACAAATCACAGGTACTTGGGGTAGGGTTGCGAGGGACAGTCCCTCTTTGGGCAGTTGTGTCTTGCAAAAAAATAGTAAAAATGGAAAATGTCCTGAGTTTTTAAGACAAAATTATTTCCTATATTTTATGTAATAGTTGTATAAAACAGTTATTCTGTATCTGAAACACCTAAATGTTATAAGAAACAGAATAAGCAAATAAATGCTACAAGAATAAGCTTTTATTTAGGCAAAGAAGTGAAGTTCTGTCCTTTGTACTGGCCGTGGGTATGTTTCAGCCTGCCAAAATTTGTACCAAAAATGTCCCACTTCAGGCATTTGAAAAGCTGGCAACCCTAACTTGGACCTCTGATGCAGACAAACAAGTACACAGACAAATAAATGCTGCTGATGTACGGGAGGCCTACATCAGGTAGAGCTGACAACTGCACAGACTGTTGATGAATGAACACAGTTGCGCCCCCTACTTATTGCAGGGTTGTCATAAAACCTATTCTGCATGCTGACATACTGGCAATGCAGTGCAGATTGGGGTTACAAACCATGACAGACAGCTCAGTGTCACATCATACCCATCTGAACACACATGTCCATGCCAATCATGTGTAACACAGTGTAGGCATGCACATTTGTCTTACAAAAACACCTGCCATAATACAATATATTATTATTAATAACACATCATATAATATATATTATCACAGAATATCATATTATGACATCAAATTATTAATATATTATATATAACCGGTTACATTCCTAGCATGTGTCACATCTGGACACCCACAGTCCTGGCCCACAGCCCAGTCTGTGGCATAACAGCTACATGCATGTTAATACGGGTTCATGTCATTTGATCGACTGTTCATTTGATCAACAGTTCATTTGATCGACAAGCATTTGCCCCCTTCCCCAATGTTGTGCGACCCTGGAGTTGATATATATAGTTAGGGGGTGTGTGGGGGGCACAGCCCCCCCACCTAAAATGTTTGTCGATCAAATGAACTGTCGATCAAATGACATGAACCCGTTAATACAACATAGGAATAACTGAGTCATGGAGGGTCCAGCAAAACTGGTTGCTCCCACCGCAGTCACTGCCACCCACACTAGCACGTTAAAGGCCTGCAGGGTGGGACACATTTCACAATTATGAACATGCATTGTAAATGTTGCCTACCACTCTCTGGATGACACTATTACATAACGTATGTACCAGAGGCACATGCTTAACATGAACAGTTATGGGTACCATCAACCAGGCCATGCTGTGACACAACAGCTGACACCACTCCCTCACTGACAGTAACAGCCTGCTGTCCCCCTATGTCTTCACAATCCCTAGTCTGACTAGGCCAGAATGCAGCAGCTGCGGCCTGCTATACATGCAGCACTATGTTCAGCTACCTGCTACAGACCTAACATACCTCCCAAACACCTGGAGCAGAGCATCCACATGACACCCACACATCAAGGGTTGGGGGGGCTCATGTGAAAGGGACATGTGTCACAGTCTCCCCCTACAAACATACACAGCTGATTGTGCATGTTGCTACAGTTGATGCATGTTGCTACAGTTGATGCTGTTCTTTCAGATAAAAAGGATCTATCACACACACACACACACACACACACACACACACACACACACACACACACACCTGCCTGTCTCCTTACTGACCCCGACACACATCGTTCAACAATACACTGCTACAGAATCTGAAAGTCTGTTAACAATGGCCAGATATAGCATGCAAAACTGTCAACACAACACATCAATCCAGACAGTGGGCAGTATTCCTACCTACCCTCTGTGATGTTGTAGCTCCCCCCATCTTGATAATGTCTCCTCACAGAAGAGGAAAAGGGGCAAGGCCTACATGAAGGCCTCAGTTATAGCACTGTGTTGCCATGCCATTGGCTAATGGAAAGGCAACCAAACGCTTCTGGATGTAATTAGCAAGTGGGAGTCACAGACTGGTGCACAACAATCACATGTTCTCGAGCATTACCGATAAAAGGCAAAGCTGCTGCCTATTGTAAACGGGTCTGACACTTTATTCATGAAGACAGACTGCGATTCTCTAGGATACTACAAACTGCATTTCTTCTCTCAAAGGAGTACAGCACTATACCAGCTATATCATTGAATGAAGCATGTAATGAAATGCAGATGGGGGGGATGCAGTCATGGGAAATAAGAGTAGGTGTTAATACTGCCTGGACTGACATGTTGCGGTTAAGTCAGCTGCCCAGCACCTATGGCCATCCCTTACGGCTGTCTGCAGTGACACAGATCACAGCTCTAGTCCCTGAATTAGTCCAGCAATGGTCAGCTCACATATGACTGCTACTTTTACTGTCTGTTGTAAAATATAGTGACAGTAAGTACTGGTGGATACAGACAGCTTATGACATCATGTATTGTTAGTGAGCTCCTCTCAGTCTATGAATGTCTTACAGGCTTAGTTCAAAGAGTGTCCAGGTGTCCCTGAACATTTGTGATGTACTCTGACTAGGTCAGTTTACCCCACACCTGTATCTGCTTGCTTGACACCTATGGCTAGCATACCTGGTGACCACCTGCTGCAGGTTATAGGTACTAGTAGATGGGGGACACTGGCTCTGACTCAACAGCAGTGCATACATATTGAGCATACAATGTAAGGGAATCCATACAGTACCATATATTTGTGTACCATGTCACAGACACATTCCCCAAATGCTGGGGTCAGCCATCACGCATTGACAAACTGGTGTGTGGAAATACACATTTGTCTAGCAGGGGGTCTACATCTATCAGGCACAGGTACACATTCCACAAACATCTGGGTACTGCAGATGTCAGACAGCTACGAGGAGGGCACCCTACACCACACACGCACTACATTCAGTTACTGCGCAGGACAGATGTTGCTGGAATGTCCACATGCACTTGTAGTACCACTCATCTACTATTTTGTATGTAGGCTGGATGACATGGTACAGTAATGTTGCCCATAGGGGACACCCAGCAGTCGATGACAGTGACGGGCGTGGACACAACACAGTGATGTGGACAGGGTGCCCATTCCGCCTCAGGCTGATTGAGTGGGACACATATCTGAGCTGCCAACACACCCACTTCATGTCACACATCAGGTTGAGGGTGTGTGTGTGTGTTAAGAGAGTGAAGCATGACTTGCACTCGTTCAGCAGTCCCAGCAATGAGGAGTCCATGACTGCCTTGCATGCCACACTGAGGTCACCTATGATGATTATGTATGAGGCTAGGTAGAGGACTGGCCTTATAGCCTATCAGTGTGTGGTAGATGTTTGATGCCCTAGGTATTCCCTGGTGGGGAAGCTCTGTGATGTCCCCAGCTGCTGCATGTGCTGTGATGTGAATGATGAACAGGAAATTATGCACATTAATGGTCCTCATTGGGGGGGGGGGGGAGATAAGGGGAAGTTTATACCCCATGTCCAATGAGGACATACCTTACGTATGACATGGGCCATGCAGAAGGTTTATCTTACAATGGAAGCAACATTGTGCTGACATGTCATGTTGCCAAAGACTTGTGCCCACAGCACCCTCATGACGGACTGCATGCCTAGGATGTTGTTCGTACTCTGACATGTGGGGACGTCACTCTCCCCATAGGGGTTCACACTGCATGTCCTGGTATGTGGCCTGAGGCCATGTGTCTGACAATTATCATGAACCTATGTGAGACCCCCCTAGGCAGTTGTCCACATCACTAGGGAATACGATGACAGCACACAGCATGCAGTCATCCACAGACACGGTCAGACATGGGATAATGGCTGTTACATGCACCTCAGATGCATACATCACACATAAAAGAGGCCCAAACACGGAACATGTTACGCACCTACATATGGGTCAACTGCTAGCGGTGCATTTCCTTATGTGGAATCGGTGGGTCATGTCAGCGCACCAATGTGCTACCCCTATGGTAACAAATGGTGTGATGCATACTTGGGAGTGTTATATCCATAATTGTGGCCATGTGGGTTATACTGTCACATAGTTTGTCCAGGTCAAGGTAGACATTCTGCATTGTCACCCCCCCCCCCCATCCACACCTTTGGCGACTGTCACAGAGGTCACCTGAGTGTAGCAGACATGAACCCTTCCTTGACAAAGCCTAAGCGTGCGTAATGGAGTGTGGCCAGGTCGCACATGTCCTTGTGAATGGAGTTCACTTGAAACTGTGCTATGGCCTTGCAGAACAGTTTAGTTAGGCTGCTGGGTCTATCACAGGGATGCCCCACCTTAGTGTAAAGGGGTGACAGTGGTCATCCATCAAACGGAAGGGATAAAAGTGGTATTCAATCTTCCTTTCAATATGGTTCCTTATGGTGTTGCTAGGTTATGCTTGGAGTAAGGTAGGATGCATCCTGCAATATGGTAGGCTCCCACAGCAGATGTCTACCAGGAGTATCACATGGCAGTGGTGACCTATTCTCCCACATATAGGGGATGGGGAGTTACTGTGCATATGCTGATATACTGATGTCAAACACAGAGGGTGAAGCCTACACCAACTCTCCCAGACATCCAGTATGCTATACCAACAGCACTGGTATAGCTGGTGTCCTTGTGCACCACAAGTGAGCAGCCGCTACCTGTGCTGTTGCAGTAGGGGAGAGGATTGTAGTGATGTAGACAATGTAAGCACTGTGTTTGTTGTGCAGGTTTCAAGTCTGATCCCATTGTCATATACATGCTAAACAGACACTGCTCCAGAATGGGCACCTGCCCAGATTTTGTGTTGGACAGCAGTATGTCATCCTTGTTATGGACAGTATGTATTGCACATGTCCACCAGACAGGTGTACATATCCTAGCAGAGGATGATGTAGGCCTGTCAGGTATACCCGACTACATGCATCTATACCCATGCACATATAGCGCTTGTGTGTATGTGTGGATATTGTTGCCAGTCCTTAATGAGGGTTGGGGGCTGTGAGGCTGTGTAAACCATCCCCCCCCGAAGGATGTATTCCACGTCAGCGGTGTTGTGTATGGCTGAGCCTAGCTAGTTAAGTATTGTGGGAGATGGTGACTGCAAACGTGACTGCATGATGGTTGCTTTGCCATGGAGGGTGACAGTGTCGGGATGCTGCAGTGGTAACCAGTGTTGTGATGTCACCTGCAATACACCTTCACCTCATGTGTATGTAGCCCCTGGCCGCACCAAGAGGTTTGTACTTTCACTGTTGATGGCTTCCTGGCCATTTGTGTGCTGGCATGGCTACGTCTTTCCATGTATGTTAGGGTCATTCAAATGACCCTGGATCAGGATACAGATCTGACTCGTAATAAAGTTGACGAGGTCCATATAAGCAGAATGGGATTCCTGGTCACATGTGGTGGCTGGTACCTAGTTGTGATTTGCATGGGTTTGTGTTGGCAATGATGAACTGCCCCTGCAGTGTCCCCTGTGCATATTTCTGCCTTTACAGTGTGGAGGTGTGTATGTATCTCATGTATACGTAAACCCCATGCCCCATGACATTACCGACTACACTTTGCCTTCTGTATGTATGACAGGATGGTTGACCATGCAAGTCTGGGGTGCTCTCTGCAGCTTGGAACCATGGTCTGTGTGAGTGCACAGATGTCTGCTGTTCCCAGGGTAGGACTGCTTGCAATGTGGGCAAAGTCATGTGTACATATCTAGCGTTTAGCAGCATGGCCTTCAATGTGTGCTGTACTGACACTTGTATGTTGGTAGTGATAACTTCACCAATGTTACTAATGGAGTCACTATGGGTATGGTGGGAACCACTGCCAGACGCATGAAGACCAGTGAAGACAGACGGAGGCCATCTCTCACAGAGCCTCATGGTCTGTGTACCATATTATCCCAGACTCACAGGTACTGGAACCCCTGGAATATCACAGGATAAATGTGCACATGTTAAGGGCACTCATTCACTGACTGCATTGCGGCATCCATCTGGGTGATGGCATAACAGACTGAATGCTGTAATTAAATCAAAGGTGCTTCAACAAAGTAAAACAAAAAGTATTAGTTTAAGGGTGTGCAAACTACGCAACCAGCTTATTGTACGTTTATTCTTAAAATTCTTTCCCCTAACAGATTTGTTTATTTTCAATTGAATTGTAAAGGTTATAGGTCACATTAAAGGTGGGAAAAGTGTTGAAATGATTTATTGTGGCCTCATTTTTTTAT
>NC_056728.1:208278486-208338486 GCF_019279795.1 Protopterus annectens | reverse complement strand
CAGAAATTTCAGTCTGCTGCAACACCTGTTATTCTATCTATTTTCTATGTTTGTAAGAGCAATATTTAAGACTTGTCCCCGTTTGTGGGCCTTTGCCCAACATTCTTTATGGCTTTGTACAAATTTCTTGCTGCAAGAGGTTTAGAGCTATGTATGGGATTCCAACACTGACATCCATGCATTTGTCCTATGACCCTGCTGTTTGCAAGTCCCTCACATAGTGCAGTGGATTTTGCTGGCTTAGGGCCTACTGCATATTTTGGGGCAGCCAGTATTTGGGAGAAACTTCTTGTTGTCCCACACAGCTGTCCGTTATCTGCCGCTATCCTGGTAACCTATTCCATTCCCATAAATACAAGCAGCAATACCACACACATCCTACCACAGTCTACTACCCCATTCATTTATTGTTAAGAAGTAAGTCACTTTGTGCCAGCAGCAGTTGCAAGGGTAGTGCTTCAGGGCTGACTGTCAGATGCACACAGTACACAGCCTATACATGGTAAGGTATAGGTAGTGTGATGTGGCTAGGATCCACTTTACTGTGTGTATGTATGCGAGTCTGAGTGAGGTGTCAGTCCCTGGGCCTCAAGGGTGTGAGTGTATGTGCCATGCATTGCCACTTTGCCAAGGCCAGGGCATACTGGGCATGTCTACATCTGCCTGCAGGGACAGGCTCAGGGCTCCTCCTCCAAGTCCCCCTGTGCCTGTGAGGACCTTAGCAATGGTGGGGGGGGGGGTTGTGTGTCCCTTCCATGTGATGTTCCTGCCGCAGCTGTTTCCGCAGGATCATATTGTGTAGCATGGCAGATACTATGAGTACGTGTGCACATGCGGCTGGAGAGTACTACAGGGTTCCACCAGATATGTCAAGGCAGCAGAACAGTGACTTGAACAGCCCAAACACATGCTCTATGATGTTCCTAGTTTGTGTGTGTGCATTTCTGATGCGTGTCATCATCCACGGTTCCAGTGTATAATCAGCATCCCCACTAGATGACCATATGAGATGTCTGCCCTGACAAATGCCTGGTACAGCTGTGATGCATGCCAGATGTGGGAGTCATTATAACTGCCAGAGTTGCCAGCACACACACTGAGGATAATGCCCTGGGCATTGCACATGACCTGGCAGTTGGAGTAATACCACTTGTGGTTGACGTAGACTCTACCCTCCACACCAGGTGGTGTTTTGATGTGCACATGAGTGCAGTCTATGGCACCCAGTACCTCTAGGTAGTGTGCTACATAGTAGAAGAGATGCATACTGCTGGTCCTCTCCTCAGGGGTGCTGGGGAAATAAATGTGCTCACTGGCATGTGTTAGCATGACATCCAGGAACTTGGATGTGGATGTCTGTGAGATACCCACGATGTCCCCAGTAGGTCTTTGGAAAGTACCTGTAGCTAATATTCTTAAGGCTACACATACGTTTGTGTCCGAGGTGAGGCCGGCAGAGCTTGGTGAGTTGCTGTATTAAGTCCCTGTCTACCATGTAGCGTTCAAGTATCTCCAGCTCATGGAGCCCCTAAAAGGTTATCCTGGGACCGAACACTCTTCTCCGCCTCAGTCTGGGCGTACTGTCGTCATCATCATCATCACTAACCTCAGCCTGTAGTGCGTACAGATGTAGCAGGGCAGCAGCAGCCCCCATCATTTTCTCTGTTAAAATTCCCAGGTGTGTACTCCAATGGTGCACAGTATGTGGGAAAAATCAGAGTGAAGGGTGTACGCATACTTTATACTGGTGTGCTGCAGATGCAGCCTGTGTGACTGGCTGACTACGATACATTCCATCTGCCTGATTCATAGGTGTGTACTAGGCTAATGACCCTGTAGCCTTTACAAGCCTAGCCCATAGAAGTGCCTTGGCATCATGCCGCCTGATGTTAGTTCCTAGTGCCTCTATCAAGTAGAGCCACTGGAGTAATCCCTGGGGTGAAATTTCTATTTCTATTTCTATTTCCCATCCACTCATCAAGATTTCTCTTGAAGAGGGCCAGTGAGGTGCTCTGCTTGACATGTATGGGTGCTCTGCTTGACATGTATGGGAAGCTTATTCCAGAACATGGGCAGTCTCTGGGTTATGAACCTGTTCCTCCAGCATGTTCTGTTGATTGTGGTAATGATGTTGAGGTCTCTGGAGTATGTGGTGCAGAGTGATTGGGATTTCTTTAGATGTAGCATTTCTAGCAGAGCTTCTGCAAGTCAAGAAGGGATCACCTCTTAGTAGATGATATGAGAAAGAGAATAGCTGGAGCTTTTTTTTTTAGTCTGTCTGTGTAGGACATGTGTTTAAGGCCTATGATCCTCTTAGTCAGGTACTTTTGTGGCCTTTCCAGCTGTTGCATGTGTCTAGTGAGGTACATTCCAAATGGGGCATTATACTTGATGATTGGTCTAATGAGGGAAGAGTAGAGAGAGATGATGACCTCTTTCTTCCTGGATGCAAAACCCTTGGTAATGAGATGTGCTACATAGAAGAACTTTCTAACCACAGTGGCAATGTGGTGGTCGAAGGAGAGGTTGCTGCCAACCTGTGTGCCCAGATCTCTTATAATGCCTTCTGTGTTCACTGAATTCCCATCGATGTGGTAATTAGTGGAACGGAGTTTTTCCCAAAGGGGATGACAACACATTTTTTGGCATTAAGCTTAAGGCCATGTTTTCGACACCAGTCATTGGTCTCAGTGAGGCCTTTCTGTAGGATGTCTACATCATTAGGGGAGTTAATAAAGGCTCCCAGCTTGTAGTCATCTGTGAACTTGGTCAGCCAGAGTCCCTGCGTGTTGGCCTGGACTTCTGAGAAGTAGATGCCAAACATGAGAGGACCCAGGACCGATCCCTGTGGACTCCACCCATGACTGGTCTGCAGTTTGACTTGGAGTCAGCTACTTCCGGTATATCATTGAAGAGTTTGAATGGGTCAGTGTGAGTGAACAGGGCTCATCAATCATTTATTTATATTTGCAGTGCGTACCTTCATTGTTGACCTGTACTCTGTAATTTTCTTGCAGTATAATGCTTCCATTGAAAATGGACCTGTGTCCAGTCGGACTTTCCCAGTAAACAAATGTTAAACAAATAAATACATTGATGCTTGATTGGCTTTTCCAGGCTATTTCCTCCCCCCCCCCTTTTTTTTTTTAAATTTCTTCCACTGCTCAGCCCCGCAGTGCTCTGCAGAAACCCGCAGAGTTAGTGTAAACATTGCTAAGCAGAGAGACCCCTTCCCTATACACAGTCACACTTAGCTTTTCTTTAACCAGCTAAGCACAGCTTAGCAGCCTCAGACACACACCCCTGCTTAGCTGAGCGCAAACAGGTACCACTGAGCTCCAATCTACTTAGACAAACCCTGACACACACCTTTTTCATGTCAGCTGTCTCTTCTGCCTACACTACCATGTTTCTAGCCCTTACACAGTTAGTACTTGTAGACACGGTGGCCCATTATGCTATTCAATAAACTTGCCTCATTTACATACACCTAATTGCACACACCCTGGATACTGCACTACACCAAAGCCTATGCCCTTAGCAACCACTATAACCTGCCATTGTATGACTATGTATGCTGGCCACTATAATGGAAAAAATCTAGATCTTTAAATATCATAATTTTCAGTCTTATTTTTTTTGCAAAATAGCATGTTTGCGTGTCGCTGCGTGCCGCTAAAATGTGGCATATGTCTAATTTTTTTTTCATATACTGTATTGCTCTTTTACATCGCTGCCCATAGTTTTGGCCATGTGCATAACTACTGCACCTTGTACAAGCTTTTATTTGGGATGTTACAGTCCCTGTTTAATTTTAATCCTCCGGTACACGGTTTGTAACTATGTACATTTTTCAGACTTACACAGCACCTACACAGGTGCCTTTAGGCTTCCAAGATCACAAAAAGCACCTCATTTGCATGTTTTTCACCAGCAGATGAGGTGATTTGCATTCGGCAGACACCTCCATGTCTGCACTGGGTCAGGATGCTCATGCACACCCAGAGCCTTGTTTCCTGGATAGCTTGGCGGCCATGTTCCATGTTCGAGCCCTACCACTATACATACACGGAAATTCACTTCATGTAAAGTTTATTGAACTACCCCCATAGATTTGAACAAAGACATTAGAAATTGATAGAGATAAGTTTGACATAAAAATTTGCAAGAAGTTAACTGAATGAGTTCAATGTTTAAATGAGGTGGTCTAGTGCAGTACTGAAGGAGAGTTGGAAGGGTAGTTTGGGGTGGTCTAACCTGGACTGTAATAGGAGCAGAGCCAGGAGTTGGCAAGGTGCCTTTTTTAGACGTTTTTTAAAACTGTTTAGATGTGGAAGTGGTCATTAATGGGTTGGGCAGAGAGTTCCAAAGCTTGGAAACACAGTTGGAAAAGAGGGCTTCACCAGCTGAGTTTTTTGCTTTGGTGATTTGGAGGAGAAGTTTACTGTTTGAGAGAAGAGATCTAGATGCATAGTACGGTTGAATAAGGTCTTTGAGGGTTGTGGTCTTTTCTGGGTGGTGGAGAATTTTATGAGCTAAGGTTAGATGATTAAATTGAAGTAATTGAGGGAGTTCTAGCCAATCAAGCTGCTTGAGTGATAGACAGTGATTACTGACAAATTTATAGCAGGTTTCCAGTTTGGCAAGGTCAGTTTTTTTTAAAACTGGGGATGCATATAGGAGTGTCGATAGTAGGTATGTTCTAGCAATTGTGATTTTGTTAGAAATTGTTTACTCCTATATATGAGGCCAAGTTTCTTGTGAACTTTGATGGATTGGTCTATGTGGAGGTCAAATTTCAGGTTATTATCAATTATAACACTTAGCAGTTTGGTATGGGGGTAGGAGTGATCATGGTTTTGTTTTTAGAGAAGATATGAAAGGTTGTGGAAGAAGAAGTATTTCTAGTGGGGTAGATAAGCACAAGTTTAGTTCTATTGGGATTTAATATAAATTGGGAGTTTGTTAACCACATTTCAACAGATCGGAAGGAGTCCTGGGTGATGGATTGAAGGTTATTCAGGGTAGAAGAAGAGCAGATCAGAGTGGAGTCATCAGCATACTGAATGACACTGGCATGGGAATGGCAGAGTAGAGGTGATTGGTAAACAGTGAGAAAAGAAGGGGTCCAAGTATGGAGCCTTGTGGTACCCGGTAGGAGGGGTGAGAGGGACTGTTGCCAATAAGTGGTTTGTTGATGATCTGTTAAGTAGCTTAGAAACCAAGCTATAGCTGCGTCACTGAGGTTATGGTAGGAGAGGACATTAATGAGTTTGGTGTAATTGACCATATCGAAGGCCTTTGACAGGTCTAGGAATATAGCCAATACAAACTGGGAGTTGTTTCTGTGCTGATTAACTATGTTTTGTGAAGTATAGCAGGGCTGTTGTGGTGCTATGTGCAGGGCGGAAACCATGTTGGGTATGGGATAGGAGATTGTGAGATAGTAGACATTCTATGAGTTGGGAGTGTACTACTCTTTGTAGGATTTTAGATAGGGGGGAGAGAATGGCAATGGCGTGATAATTAGTGAAGTTCACAAGAGCTACCACCTTTGTACAGAGGCAAGATGTGTGAGATTTTCCCAACAGTGGGGACATAGGCTTCTGTAATTGATTTATAAGTATGGTTATTGGGTAGGAGATAGCTTCTGATGCAATTTTTAGATAATCTGCGGGGAGATTATCAGCAGCTAAAGTGGTTGGTTTTAGTTTTTTTAAGTAGTATTTTGATGCAATAGATGGACACTGGGTTTAGTTTGAAGACGTTACTGCTATTTTGAGGGGCTATTGGGGTTTGTTTCTGAAGGATAGGGTAGTGTTATTGTGATTGTTGGCTAGGGTTTGAATGGATTCTGTGAAGTAGGTGATGAATTGGTTGGCCACGTTTCCACAGTTGTCAGATGTTTTTGGTGTGGGGGGAAGTATTTTTACCTGGTTGCAATGGGTTGTTTACTGCTGCCAAAAATTTTTGTGGGTTATTCTGATGTTTGATTCGGATGTAGTGGTAGTAGTTGGTTTGTCAGATTTTATTAATTTTTCAACTTTGATTCCAAGTTCTAGGAAATGTGGGTTCATTAGTGTTGGTTTTGTTCTTATGGAACTGTAACCAGGCCTTGTTCCTGTCCAAGTGCTGATCTACTTTCTTTGGTTAACCAGGGTGCATAATTGAATTTTACTCTAATGTTTCTCGTAGGGCATGGCATAATCTGAATGCTATAAAGTAAACCTCTCAGTTATTTTCTAGTGTAATAGATACTAAAGTAAACAGGTGAACCTGTTTTTTCCTTCTTTCTTTCGCTTTCCTCAGTTTTAAGAAATGTAGGCATTGGACTGCTGTATAAAGCATGGATAGCCTTACTTGTAGGTTAATCCAAGTCTGTCACAGTGACTGTCAGTTTGGGGCAACTGTCCCTATTCAAGGGTTACAATTCAGTATTTGAAGATGTACATAGTTTTGTGTGTCATTATGAAGTTAACAGGTTTTAGGGGTGTTCTGACGACGCATTTTTTTCTTTGAGGGCTTTCAATAAAACAAAACATTTTGTAAGACGTAACCTAGGTTCAAATGGATATGACAAAAATAACTGCATAAAAGATCAACCTGCCAAACATTAGTGTATGGATGTTACACAAAGGCTGGAACTAGACATTTAAAAAAAAGCTGTTACATGTAACAGGTGGGAATAATAACTGCTTAACAAAATGACAACACTTTCTATGTTGTGTTGTGTCTTTCGGCTTTTCCCGGTTAGGGGTCGCCACAGCGGAACTCCGGTCTGCTAATGATTGGCAGTTGATCTTTACGTGCCGAGTTGCCGGCCCTAACGCACAACCTTCAACGAAGGTATGCCCTTCACGCATGTCTCCACAGAAGACGCTCTGAGAATCGAACGGGACAATGTCTTTCTGTGAGGCGACAATGCTACCGCAGCACTACCACCGCACCTTTAAATGTAAATGGTCTCAAACACATACAAAAAGAAAGTACTGAACTATATTAAAAAATCTAGAGTGCAAATAGATGCTGCAAGAGACATATTTGGAAAGAACTGAACAGGAGACATATTTGGAAAGAACTGAACATGTGACAATAGATTAAGAAAGGTGTTCAGGATGGTTATTTAGTGGAATATCTGGGACTAAGGAAAAGGGGAGTACTTAGATTAACTTCAAGAGGAGCTCCCAATAGTGATCGAAAAGATGAAGAAAAAAGATAATGTAGATTTGTAACACTAACAGGCTACTGGCTAGGGAGGAGGATTACACCAGCATGTATTCATATTCTACCTGAAACTGCTATAATGAGACTATTTCTCCCAGAATTTGCTTAATCAGCTTTCAGCAAGGAATATTATTTATAGGTGAGACTGGAATTTGATTTGCAGTAGTGAAGATGCACCTGGGGGCCCGAAAGGGAAATATAACCAAATAGGGTAGAAGTTTGAAGAAATTTATGAAAATATTTAGCATAGAGAATGTGAATTCAGTAGTAGAAGCCAGTAGTGAATTTATGTATTACTCCCAAAGATATAAAAACTGGTCTAGGCTAGAATGAACTAATATTTCACAGGAACATGTGTGTTTAATTGAAAGTTTTGATACCCATCCAATAATTATTTAAGATCATGTGCCAATAAAAGCTCAAATAAAAATGCAGGGTAATGAATTAAAAATGAGACACTTGAGCTTTCCCACCTACTGTTGAAAAGACAGGACTATGAGGAATGAGTAGTGGAAATTATTCAGGAGTTGTTAGAGAGGACAGCAATTTCTTCTGAAAATACAGCTAGAGAGTGAGATAAAATTAAATTAGAGTTTAAAAACTGGGTGGAAATAAAGGAGAGATATGGTTAAGAATTATTTAGAAGGACTGACAAACGTTAAAGTACTGCAGACCAGAGGGGCTCTCAAAGAACAGGAACAACTTTAGAATGCTAAACAGAAAATAAGGGATTACCTTAATATGCATGCGAGTTTAGAAAGACTGGTGTTAAGCAACTGCTTTTTTGCCAACAACTCCAAAGCACAAAAACTTTTAGCACAATGACTCAGGCAAGAGAAAGTAAGAGCATTTGTCATCAATGACCCTATAACAAGGAAGACAAATCCTGTAGAAGTATTAGAAATATTTTGGAAAGTTTATGACCATCTGTATAAAGCAGAGAAATATGGAAATCAAGAAAAGGTACAAATAGAAATGTTTATGGAAGAATGAAATATCCCAAGGTTAGAGGTAGATGAAGCTCAATTACCAAAAGATAGGATAGGAGGAGATGAGATAAAAATGGTGATGTATAACCAATCTACAGGAAAGTCCCCAAGTGGCATTCCTGTGGAAGTTTGGAAGGTAGGAGGGAAAGAAAGGATTAAGATTTGTAAGGTTTTGTTTAACAATGTTTTAAAAGGAAGAAAAGCATCTACATCCCGGACATGGTGGTGGCGGTTGTAATACTTAAAGAGGTTCTAGACCCATCATATCTAGCTTCATATAGACCCATTTCAATTGTAAACTTTGATTATAAAGTGTTTATGTCTACAATGGCTAAAAGAATGGCACAGGTGATGCCAAAATTTAAAGATATAGATCAATATGGTTTTGTGGTAGGGAGGCAAACATCTGACAATATTAACAGAACAATGATGATCCAAAGGGAAGCAGAATGTAAGAAAACACCACTGTTGTTGCCGAGTCTTAATGCAGGAAAGCCTTCAACAGAGTAAGCTAGTTTAAGAGCAGGGCAATGGAAGCATTTGGATCCCTGACAAAATTATAAGGTTGATTAGGAGGACTTATAAGGGATTGGTAGAGAAAATTAAAGTGAGTGGGTTCCTCCCAGATAATTTCTGTTTTTGTAATTTGCTTTATATTTAGAACCATTGGCAAAGAAAATGAGACCCAGAAATTCAAGGATATAATTGGTATGGTAGTCAAGAAAAGCTGTGTTTACTTGCAGATGACGTTTTTTATATCGGATAAAAAAAAAGAAAAAAGACATCTCAGTGTTGTGGAACATTTTGAGACAGTTTCCAAGTTTTTTTGGGAAATAAATTAATGAAGCTAAAAACAAAGTCAATAGCTGTAAACTATATACCCACACACAAATTGGTTCAGCAATATCCATATTTATGGGGACAAGATAAAATCAAGTACATAGAAGTATGAATTAAAAGGAGTCTGTTATGGCAGCTAAGGACATGTGGGAAGAGATTAAACAAAAGATAATACAAAAACTGAGAAACTGGAAGCTCTGTTTTATGGATATGAAGAGCAAGATACACGCAGTTAAAATATTTTTAGTCTCTTTGAGCAAACTACATAGAGAAAATGGGAACTGCAGGAACAATACATGCAGAATAAAGTTCTGGAGGCGGAACGAGGTTTAAAAGAAGGCAGGATTTGAATGAGCTATTTAATGTTTGACTGACAATGACTGGATGGATAGATTATAAGTAATGCATAATGTTTGCAACTAAAAATTTGTCAATATGGTTTGTTTTCATTTACATAACTATATGATTGCCTATGTTATACAAGTGACAAATTTTATATTACCTTATGTTTGTCTTTGGTAAATAAAGCCTGTTTGATCCATATTAATTAGAAGAGATATAGAATTCTTTAGATGGTCAAAACAAAATAAAAAAAAATTATAGTCACAGTTTATTAAGTTTATACAGGCAGAATCAAGTTGAGAAAAATACAATCAATATATAAACTATCAAGATGTGGGAGAATTAATATTAGTTTGAATCTCAGTTAGTACTTTGGGAAAGCAATGTAGCATATGTTGAGACAATCCCGGAGATTTATTTAACATAATTTCTTTTACTTTGGTGGCGACTTCATTAAAATGTATAGGCTGTACAGGTTTGTTTTTAGGTTTAGCAATGCTTCAATTTTGTGTTTAAATACCAGAATTGAGGGTTCCATGATTTATTAGTTTATAGTAAACTCCTGGATTCTTCCATAATCTCCCCATATCCGTTTTTATTTTACCATTTTTGGAGTCATCTCTGAAGATTTGGTGTTTAATTTATTTTGTTAAACTAAATCATGCGTGCCCTGGGAGACCATGAGCAAGATATTAATTTTAGTTGTGTGTGCAAGAAGAGCTTAGTATTTCTTTTAACTTAAATAAATACTTTTTGAACAGCTTTGTTGTATTTCAGACATTTAGATTTGCCAAGTGTCATATTTTTGTATATTCAAATTATAATCCCATTCTTTTTTCATTTATTTTGAAACAAGCTAATGAACTACCATAGGTATAGGTTTCATAGGTTATATACTAGGCTTACAACCACCAGAACCTTTTTAGCTCCATGCAATCCAACCTAAGAGTGTCCTTATGTATCATGGGCATTTATTACGAATGGGAATGTTAGGAAGGTTCTAGAGATTAGGTTGGAGGGTACATTAGTTTGAGCAATAATGTCTGCCTCTGTCAGAGACATGGGGGCCAGACCAGGGGTGAATTTATGACTTCTCATTCAATGGTCAAGGTTGAGTTTAAAGAGGGTTAGGGATGGACTCTGCTTCACATAGATGGGGAGCCCATTCCAAAGCATGGGGATCCTTCGAGACAAACATCTGTCTCTGAAATAGCTGAATGTCATACGCAAAGTTTAAATCCTTGGATCGAACAGTTTTTATACTGTTCTTTTTTTATGAAAAACATTATATCTCAGACCTCTCTAGACTCGAACAAAAATAATGCAGACTTGCTACAAAAGGGATCAAAATAAATAAGCCAATATATTGGAGATCAGGTCCTGTGGTTAGAATTTCTAGAAACATTTAGCTTAATGCTGCAGTGAGGGGTAGAACAGATTCAAAAGAACAGGAGAAAAGAGAGTAGCAAGGTAAACAGAAAGGCACTGTAATGCGACTTTAAGCAGGTATATACACCTATAAAAAAGTACTGAAGCACAAATCCTAGAGCAGAATTCACGATACTGCCACTACTGCAATCCCACCACAGATTAAGGCACCAGACTATGCAAGCATCTACCAGTAACACTGAAATAAAATGACTACACAAGACTAAAATCTGGCAACAGGGCACAGTCCTGCCACAGTGTGAAAGGCGTTACAACATTACATAGACTGGGTTCAAAATACAAAAAAATAAGTTACTTCTTACATGTAATTCTATTTCTGGAAACAGAAATGTAATATAACATATACACAATGCTAAAACCTTTCAGTAATAAACAAACTTTATGAACTACACATGAAGCTACAAGAGTAAGGCCCCAGAACAAACTAAAACACTGCAAACAGATAAAGGGACAAAAGAGAAGTACAAATAAGTACCAACACAGGTTACTACAACTTAAACTATAATCTTCAAAAGCATCCCATGTCATTATTCTAGTTCCATCCTCAGAACTGCTTACATTCATAAACAAGTCAATTTCAAATATCCAATTTTAATTTCTTCAAGATTGGTTATACAAGAAAGAATTAATTAGATGCAATTTGTTAAAATGTCCTGAAATGTTTAACATTGTGATCAGATAAAAGAGAAAGGGTACAGATAAATTAAAGCTATTACTTTTAGACATCAAATTGTCTGAAACTTTTTTCAACTCTAGTCTGTGTACTGTGAGTAAAGGAGTAATGAGACAATTCAAGTGAAGTTGTTTCTTTTACATAATGTTAAGTTCAGTACAATTTTGTTAACATTTTGGCTGAAGGAGTTAATCATTGTAATCTTGATGTACTTGTTTCTGAAATACTCAAGAAACTATTAAAATCTTCTAATACAACCAAACTCTTTGCTAAGCTCTTAGCAAGTCTAACTCCCATTCCAGAGAACCAGTATAAATTAATAAGAGACCAAATTCTATTATTATACTTTAGTACCACCATAGATAGAAAACTTTTCTGTTCATGTTTACAATATTCCATACAATCCATTCCATACAATCATAACTCCTCTTCTTTTGATCTTAAATAATGACTTTACCAAAATTTCATACTAGGTTGGACTCCAGACATTTCTATCAGAATGTTTAACAAGAGTTTCCTTTAGGAAGACAACACATGCATTACTGATTCTTAAACATTTTAGTAACCATCCTCTTTTATTATTTGTATTAAGTCTGTTAACAATCAAAGACATAAGACAATTCCATATTAAAAAAGTAGTAGCTTGTTTACTCCAGTAGAACATTATGTTGAAAATGTAATAATTTTGTCCTGTAAAGTTCTGCAGAAATGCTACTGATAATTACAGACATGCAAAAAAAGATTTTAAGAAAAAGACTAACATTTTAGTTAGTATAAAAACATACAATACAGAAAATAAGGAATTTGTCTATATGGTTTTACCCAAATAAACTAACCTTAAAATTCCAACTTGTACCCTACTCAAAACCAAGAAAGCTATATGTAACTAAAAGGGTGCAAGAGCTTGTTCTAACTCTACTAATAAGTGTAAAGAAATCTATCTATCTATCCTTAACCCCCTCCCCCTTTTCTCACTTTTACACTTTGGGTGTCACATCAACAGGAACCATCATGTAGAGCCAATGGTCACATCAGCAGATAGGCATCCCCACTGATGTCGTTGTAACAAATACAAAAATCATGCATTAAAAATAACCAGACAATTGAACAGTCTCTCAAGGGAAGATGTAAAGTATAAGTTGTTGAAAAAAGTGTCACGGACAACATTTTGATACTGTATCAGTTAGTATGATCATGTTATTAATTAATTTTATGGCTATCTACTAAAACTTAAGATAGGCCACAAATACGTAATCTAGTGATTAATAATCTATTATAAGGCATGCAAATTTGATGTTCCTGAATATTAATACAAACTTTATTGTACTATTATGCTATGTATTCACTGAAACTACATTATAAAATTTGCTACTGTAAATTGAGTGCATTAAACATGATATTGTGCGGCTTTCCTCCCAGAGCTTCCACTGAAAAGACTTTCCCAGTAAACAAATTTCAATAAATTAATAAATAATTGTAAAAGACATACAACAACATAAAAATAGAGTTCATGAAAGATTAGCCAAACAAAATTCAAATAAACTGTTTAAACAGTTAATAATGATGACAAGACAAATATGACAAATATTTCTGATGTAGAGAAGAATTGAGAGAGGGTAAATAAAACATTCTAGCTCCCAAGTCCTAAATATTTCCTCCTTTCTTCATATTAGAGCTACAAAATCTATGTATACTCTGAGACACAGTTTAAAATGTTGCTTATTAGAACTTTAAAGTGTAATAACTACGCAATCTGCATACTGGAGATAAAGTACAGCTGTGTACACTTAACATAAATGTAGATGTTCAAGTGTATTCATGTTGCAGTCATCATATTTGGTTATCTGCTTGCAGTAGCTCTCAGTCGGCCTGATTAACAAAGTCTTGGGTCCTGCGTCAGTTGCTGTCTCTTCTTCTGTGACGTCAGGTAGTCAGGAGTATGAAACATGCAGCCGACGCCATTACGTCAGTTTTTCTTGCCCCAGATGTCAGGTGCCCCCTTACTGGGAAGCAATAACACACAGACACACACACACACACACACACACACGGTTATACCTCCAACAAAAAAGCAAATACACCAAAAAGCTTTTAAAGCATAGTAAAAGAGTAGAGGTATAGCCAAAAGAAGTCACAGGGCTGGAGGGAGGGTAACCAGGACTGCAAAAGTGAATACACTAGAACATCTACATTTATGGCAAGTGTACACAACTGTACTATGTTCTTCGTGTTTCACTGTTGCAGTCATCACATTTGGGTAGATTCCCAAAGCTAAGGATGGGAGGAGAAATTTAGATAGCATTATGATCAGCTATAAGGCCCTGCAAGCCTGCAGTGGCAAAGCCAGCTCTGGATTTAGAGACAATTGGCAAATAGCAATGCTTGGTGAAAGTATGTACAGAACTCCAGGCAGCAGCTTCTAGGATGACCCTGGTAGGGACACCTCTGAGAAAGGCTGTAGAAGTAGATGCAGCTCTGGTTGAATGGGGTCTGATCCCTTGTGGGATAGGTTTGCCATGATGCTTATAGCAGAAATGAATGCAATGGCCTATCCATTTAGAAATTGTTTGCTTTGAAATAGCCTTCCCCTCTGCCCCTAGCAGCAAATGCAACCAGCAGTTGGAGATTTCCTTTGAGGTTTAGTCCTGTCCAAGTAAAATCTAAGTTGTCTGTGCACATCTAAGGAGTGCAGTATCCGCTCCCCTTTGTTCTGTGGATTAGGAAAGAAGGCTGGGAAATGAATGGACTGATTAAGAGCCACACTGCATACTGTCTTGGGCATGAAGGAGGGATTGGTTCTGAGGGACACCCTGTCCGCATGAAAGCTGATGAAAGGCTCCACTGCCATAAGGGCCTGTAATTCAGATACCCTTTTTGCTGAAGTGATTGCTAAAAGGAAGGCTGTTTTCCAAGAAAGGAATTTTAAATCTGCACTTACAGCTGGCTCGAAAGGAGGAAGAGTGAGTGAGTTTCTCCAACACAAAATTAAGGTCCCAGGTTGGAGTTGGGCTCTCCTGGGTGGTGTTAAGTTTTTGGCCCCTCTGAGGAACTACTGGAGCAATGGATGAGAGAAGAGGGATGGTTCTGTGTTATAATGAACTGAAATGGCTGAGGCGTGAATTTTGATGGAGGAAAAGGAAAGACCCTTGTGAAGCATCTCAGTTAAGTAATGAAGAATCTGAGGTAAGTTGGGCGTGTGCCCATCCCTTGAGACTGGTTCCAGGCACAGAATCTTTTCCATTTTTCAGCAGAAGATTTTCTAGTACTAGGCCTCCTTGCCTCTAAAATGATATCCAACACTTGTTTACTGAGGGATGGTAATGGATAGATTAGGTAATTAGCCAGGCTGCTAGGTTCAGGGTTTGACGCCGAAGGTGCAGAATCTGGTTCTCCTGCTGTGACAACAGGGTAGGGGTCTGAGGCAAGTGCCATGGAGCCAGCAGTGACAAACTGCGCAAGAGGGGGTACCAGTGTTGGCGTGGCCAGTCTGGTGCAATCAATGTCGTCCTTGGTTTGTTTTGTTTGATCTTTAGTAGTACTTTGGAGTAGAGAGGCAGAGGTGGAAAGGCATAAATGGTTTTTCCAGTTGAAGGACACAGCATCCACTTTCCAAGCTTGTTTGTGGTGAGTCCTTGTTCAAAATTTGTCCAATTGGTAGCACTGGGGGGAGGCAAACAGGTCTAGATCTGGGCTCCCCCATTTGTTTGTCAACATGTTGAAAGTCTTTGGTTCCAGTTTCCACTCGTGTGGGTCTATGAGGTTTCTGCTTAGTCCATCTGCCAGTGTATTTAGTTTTCCTGGCAGGAATTGAGCCTGCAGATGTACTTGGTAGCTCAAGGCTGTGTTCCACAGTGCCATGGCTAGTCTGCAGAGGGGGTAAGAATGGGTACCCCCCCCCGCTTGTTTATGTACCACATAACAGTGGTGTTGTCCGTCTTTACCATTAATTGTCCTGGAAGAATGTGGTCCTTGAAGGCTGTCAGAGCATTCTGTACAGCTAACATTTCTTTCTGATTGAGATGCAGGTGCATTTGACTTGGATTCCATTTGTCCTGAATGCACGTCCTTACAGGTGAGCTACCCATGCATAGTCTGATGTGTGTTTTAGGGTTTGGGCAGCAGGGGGTAGAGTGAATGGTAGTCCCTTGTTTTGGTGGCAGGCTTGTGCCCACCAAAGGAACTCTAACTGTAGGCAAGGTATGATAGGAATCATTGCTTCTAAATCCTGAGAATGTTGACACCATAGGCTTTTTAGATACCATTGTAGTTTCCTCATATGCAGTCTTGCATATGGAATTAGAAGAATGCAGGAGGCTATGAACCCCAAGGCTTGCAGTATTTGCCTTGCAGATAGCAGGGTTTTTGTGGCCACTTGTTTGAAGTAGGTTGTCAAATTAATCTGTTGCTCTGGCGTGAGGAAAGCCATCTGGGAAGTTGTATTCAAGCTTGCTCCCAG
This sequence comes from Protopterus annectens, assembly GCF_019279795.1. Taxonomy (NCBI): domain Eukaryota; kingdom Metazoa; phylum Chordata; order Ceratodontiformes; family Protopteridae; genus Protopterus; species Protopterus annectens. The sequence continues at coordinate 208,322,513 of NC_056728.1, read as the reverse complement.
GAATATAATTTGATGGCAGGATACCAGATGAGATTTCTTTTCGTTTATGGTGTACCCCAGACAAGTCAGTGTCCTTTCTACAAAGCCCAGATGATTCAAAAGAATGTCATAGCTTTCTGCCTGAGTTAGACAATCGTCCAGGTATGGGTATATTTGAATATTTGCCTGCAAAATGCAATGACTGGAGCTAGGCACTTTGTGAATACCTTGGGCGCAGTAGATAAGCCAAAGGGCAGTGCAGAGAACTGATGGTGCATGTAGCCTGCTTTTGAAGTGTAGGTATCTTCTGCAAGATTCCCCGATTGGGATGTGCAGGTAGGCTTCCTTTAAATCAAGTGTTGCCAACCAGGCATCTTTGCCTAGCATAGGAAGCAACTGGTGAAGAGTTAGCATATTGAAATTTGGAAATCACCAAAAAAGTATTTAAGGTAGACAGGTCCAACGTAGGACGCCATGAGTTGTCTTTTCTGGGTACCAGGAAAAGTCTTGAGTAGAAACCTTGTCCCTTTTCCTCTTCTGGTACAGTTTGAATAGCCTTTAATCTTGAGAGAGAGAGTACTTGCTTTTGAGCCTCTGCCCACTGATTTGGGGGTAGATCTGGCCAACCGTTTGGGGCTGATAACGTGTGGAAGTGAAATCTGTATTCTTGGGAAACTATATTTAAAACCCATTTGTCCTGGGTAATGAGTTCGCAGTTTTTTGCCTGCAGAGCAATCTTTCCCCCCAAAGGGGCAGTCAGTTGAGAAGTGATTGGAAGATTTAAAGACAAGTCATTGAGACAGTTTACCATATAGGGAGAAGTTCTACTACTCCCAGATTTGGAAGTGGGAGCCCCCCACTGCTTAGTCCTGTGAGTACCCTGGGACTGAAGCCTGGGTGTTCTGCTGGATCTGGGTTTGGACTGATAAGGCCTGGAAGAGGCAGGAAAGGACCAATTCTTATTGGGCCAATACCTACTAAATCTTGGAGGTTGTACTTGTAGGAAATCTTTAACAGTTTGCATAGATTTAGTTTTTTCCTCCATCTTTAAGAACTTGTTCTGCCTTGTTGCCAAACAGGCAGTCCTGATATAAGGGAGCATCGAGTAATTTAGCTTTAACATGATCTGGCAAATTTTGCTCCTTAAGCCAAACTTGCCTTCTAAGTACAGACCCAGTGACAGCAGCCCTGCAAGATGCCTCTAGTGAATCAAAATCACACTGTAAAGTATGTTTTCCAACTTGTTCAGCAGAATGCATTAAATCCTGTAAATCTTTACCTTCAGCACAATCAGGAATCAACATTATTTTCTGTTTAAGCAATCCAATAATATGATGCTAATACTTTAACATACGAAACTGGCAGTTTAAAGCCCTAATGGCCAAGGTTGCAAAAGTGTATACCTTCTTACCCTATCTATCCAGCGTCCTGGAGTCTCTATCAGAGGGGGTAGGAATTTTGGCAGTAGTAGCCTTAATGCCCTTGGGTCCCTGTGAAATGGTCTCAGGATCCGCAGTAGGATTTTTGAAAAGGAACTTGTGAGAGTCAGGAACCCTGTAATATCTATCAGGTTTTCTGGGAGCATGAGGTAAAGAGTCAGGGGCCAAGCTAGATTCCAAAAAGGTATCATCAACAATGTCCAGTATAGGAGGGATAGCTAAAGGCCTGTGCTGGGGCAGGAGTAAGAAATCTGTAAGCCTCTTTTGTGAATCAGAGTAACCCTGACTTTCCCAAGGAAAATGCTCTCTAAGAGTATGCAAGGTTTCACCAAGAGAGAACTCCTCTGGAGCGGAAGCAGAGGGAATAGAGTCCTCTGCATCGGAATTCTCATAGGTAGACAAGGGTAAATCCTGGTCATTAGAGGAAACAAAATTTTCAGAATCCTGGTCAGAAGTATCATAAGCAAAATCAGTCTTAGGTCTCTTAGAGGGGGAAGGTTGGCTTCCCCTGATTAAAGTAACAAGGTCTTCAGCCATTCTTATTTGTTTTTTTAGGCATAGAAGCCTGACCATGCAGTCTGGGCGTCAGTTTTCTAGGCATGGTTCGAGTTTTAGGCCTTGAAGAAGAAGATGGCGTTGGTTTAATATGCAAGTCAGTAGGCCTGAATACACCCTCAGAAGCCGGTGCCTGCACAGCAGCTCCGGACCCATCCAAGGTAGAGACATCCGCAGGTTCCACAGTTGAAGAAGCATCTCACGGCATACCGGACTCCGAATAGGTCTCAGTAGAGGCCTGCGAATCTGAAGTAGCAGGTATCAAGGGCTGCGAAAGCACTTCACTGAGTACCGGGGAACTAGCGACTGGCTTAGGAGAAGCATCGTCGGCAGCTTTGGACCTAGGCGGTCTCGGTCTTTACCTTTGCGGTTTTTTTGGAATGTCGGTAGTCAGGTGGCTTACCAAAGTCATTTTTGGATAATTGAACAGAGTACCAAAATATTTAGAAGTGTAAATAAACTGAAGACGAATATTTCGAGGTTTGAATTAGGCACAAAACAGACAGCGAGGTACGTCGTGATCTGGGCCTGAGCAAGGAATGCAGTATGAATGAAAATATTTATGAGGCATTTGCTTTCCACAAGAAATACAATTGTTAACTTTTACTGACATCGGTTTAGAGCAAGAAAAAGGTTCCCCAATGGGGTACTTAGCTTAATTGAAGACTTCGGTCCTGAAACTTGAAAATGAAAATTTCAGGAATCGGCCGACCGGCACTTGCGAACTGCTTCTGCTTCGGGCACCGCACGGCAGGAAAGACTGATGTAATGGTGTCGGCTGCACGCTTTATACCCCGGACTACCTAACGTCATGGAAGATGAGACAGTAACCGACAAGACCCAAGACTTTGATAATCTGGCCGACTGAGGGCTACTGCAAGCAGATAACCCAAATGTGAGGACTGCAACAGTGAAACCCAAAGAACATCCATACAACCCACCCAGAAGCTTGTACTCTTGTGACAAAGACCTTCTATGTTTATCAAAATCCAACAACTCTGCAAGCTGTTCCCTCTACTCCCATGAAGTGTCAAAATCCTGGAAAACTATCCTCTTCACAGTAAGACAGGACTTCTCTTTATTGCCATTCAAACTACACCAAAAGTCTCAATTACTCAACTCCTGGATCTGTAAATATGCTACACCAGATTAGCACATCCCTCATCTTCAACCTCATCCTTCCCCAACTCCCTCTACATCCTTTTCCTACCTGCACTGCAACTCCCTCCACATCCTCCTCCTACCTGTACTGTAACCCCCACCATACCCTCCTAATACCTGTACTGCAGCTCCTTCCACATCCTCCCCTACCTGTACTTGTAACCCCCTCCACATCCTCTCCTACCTGTACTGTAACTTCCTCCACATCCTCCTCTTACCTGCATTGTAACTTCCTCCACATCCTCTCCTACCTGTACTGTAACTTCCTCCACATCCTCCTCTTACCTGCACTGTAACTTCCTCCACATCCTCCTCCTACCTGCACTGTAACTTCCTCCACATCCTCCTCCTACCTGCACTGTAACTTCCTCCACATCCTCCTCCTACCTGCACTGTAACTTCCTCCACATCCTCCTCCTACCTGCACTGTAACTTCCTCCACATCCTCCTCCTACCTGCACTGTAACTTCCTCCACATCCTCCTCCTACCTGCACTGTAACTCACTCTCTTAGGTTCATAGGTAGATGCTAGGCTATCTGCCCTAGGGCACTTATAAGCCTAGCCAGCGTGTATTTGGCTTTCGCCTCCCTATTAGATTAGCCTACTGTGCGTCTGTAAAGTAGGTCACAGAAGGTACCCTTTTAAGATTAGTTTACTGTGCCTCTGTCTAGCAGGGACACAGAAGAGATCCCAGAGGTGAATTAGCGATTTCCCATCCACGGGTCCAGATTTCGCTTAAAAAGGGGCTATGTCTAACATGAATTGGGATTCTATTCCAGAGTGAGGGGAGCCTCTGGGAAATGAATCTGTCCCTCCAGCATGTCCTATTTATTTATGTGCTGAGGTTTAGGTCCTGGGAGCGTGTAGCTCTAAGGGACTTTGATTTTTTGAGGTGGAGCATGTCCATTAATTCTGGGTTTGACATGGCTTTGTACGTCAGGCATAGGGATAATTGGCTAGGCTTAAAAAATGTCTCGCAAGGGCAGTTAGCCTAGTACTAATCTATGAATCTATAGATCGCCTTTGAGTAGGCGGTAAGCAATTGAGTACAGCTGGAGTTTCTTTAGTCGAGCTGCATAGGACATCTATTCGTAGCCCATGATCCTCTTGGTGAGGTACGTTTGGGGTCTCTCCAGTTGCTGCAGGTGTCTGGTAAGGTACATCCCAAAAGGGGCATTGTATTCAATTATGGGCCTGATGAGTGACGAGTAGAGGGGCACAATGACCTCTCTTGATCTGCGAACCCTTTCGTGATAAGGTGGGCTATACAGAAGGTCTTTCTAACCACTTTGGCAACGTGATTATCAAAGGAGAGATTACTATCTACGTTGGTCCCCAAATCTCTAGTTACTTCTTCCGTACTTAATGGATTACCACCTATGTGGTAATTTGTGGGCACCTTGTTTTTCCCAAAGGGGATGACTATGCACTTTTTAGCATTCAGCTTGAGGCCGTGGCTCTGGCACCAAGCATCAGTCTCTGTTAGACCCTTTTGGAGGATGCTTGTGTCAGCTGGAGATTCGATTATGGCCCCCAGTTTGCAGTCATCTGCAAACTTTGTCAGCCATAATTCCCCCGTGTTAGCCTGAACCTCAGAGAAGTATATACCAAACAAGAGAGGTCCTAGAACTAAGCCCTGTGGGACGCCACTTGTAACTGGTTTGGATTCGGACATGGCACCTGCGATTCTGACCATGTGGGTTCTATCTCTGAGCCAGTTTGCAACCCATCTTGTGATATAGGGGTTGATATTTAAGCTGGTAAGCTTATTTATGATGCCCGAGTGGGGTATTGTGTCGAAGGCTTTTGCGAGGTCCAGGTAGGCTGTGTGGACTACCTTGCCCTCATCTATGGCTTTGGTAATGGTTTCAAAGAAATCAACTAGGTTTAAGAGGCAAGATCTGCCCTTAAAGCCGAATTGTGTAGGGTCCAGTGTCTGGAGGCTCCCAATGTCTTTGTTTATGAGTTCCATGATAATACGCTCCATAGCTTTACAGACCAGTCTAGTCAGGCTTATGGGGCGATAGTTTCCGGGGTCTGTTGTGGCACCACCTTTGTGGAGTGGGACCACTGTAGCTGTACACCATTCTTTGGGTACATATCCTGTAGTAAGGCTAAGTTTAAACAGTGACTTAATGTGAGGGTTCAGTTCTTCTTGGAGCTCGTGTAAGACACAGCCTGGGACACCGTCCGGTCCTATAGATGCTGTGTTTTTTGCTTTGGAGAGGGCAGCTTTCACCTGTGCATCTGTGATGTCAGGGAGGTTACATTCAGTTGGGATAGGCGTTTGCGCTGAATCTGTCTGCCAGGATGTTGGCTATGTCTGTAGGTTCGGTATATTTTGTACCATTATGCAACAATTCAGAGCATATCTGGGAGTTTCCGCCCATGTTCCTGACATAACTAAAGAAGGCCTTGAGATTATCTTTAGTGTCTAGGGCAATTTTTCTTTCGAAGCTGGCCTTTGATGATTTTATGAGGGATTGAAGTTTCTTGCTAATACTGATCAGAGATGCCTTCCCTTTTTGGGATTTTGCTCTGTCATGTAGTAGCTTCCTCCTTCTGTTGTACAGCTTATTTATGGCCGGGGTCCACCAGACCGGTCTCCTGTTTTTGGAGGAATGAGTCTTGGTTTTATTTGGGCTCGCACGATCCATGCATTCCTGAAGGTGCTCATAGAATGCATTTGTAAAGGATTCTGCGGACTGGGCTGTATTATCCTCTGCCCAGGGGCTTTGAAGGATTCCACCTCAGTCTTGAGAAGTGCAAAGTTGGCTTTTGAGAAATTCTTTACAGTGATTTCTTGGCTGGGGGTGGGGACGGGATATGGATGTCCAGGGAAATTTGTTTATGGTCTGATCTTACCAATGAGGGGTTTACCTCTGGTGTGGAACATAGAGTCCCCATGTTGGTGATGACCAAGTCCAATATGTTGTTCCCTCTTGTGGGAGTGGTGACCAGTTGTTCCATTGCTTTAGAGTTAATTCGAGGAACCGTTGGGCGAGGGTGTTTGGGCTTGAGTAGTTTTCCCAGTCAATGCTTGGGTAGTTGAAGTCACCCAATAACATCGTGTTTGGAGAGACCTTCATATTCTCCGGTGTTCTCAGGAATGCCAAGTGGGGTTCCTATAATAGGGAGGGTGTTCTCTAGCAGGCTACAAACTGAAAGGCAGTTTTGCCTGCTGTTAGTTGCACATGGATGGTTTACGACGCTTCGTGCAGTGCCACTAACCTGGAGGTGTAGGTATCTTTGATGAATATAGATACTCCCCCTCCTTTTGTGCTTCGGTCTGAGTTTTGGGGCCGAAACGCATGGTATGAGTTATAACCTGGTAGTGCTGGGGTGCTCTCAGGAGCCTTGAACCAGGTTTCTGTTACTTCACAGACATCGATTTTCTCCATACTGAGGAGAGCGTCAAGTGCGTGCATCTTGAGGTTTAGACTTCTGGCATTGAGTAGCATTACCTTTAGTTTTTTTTATCCTTGGGTTGTCTATGGAGGTGGGTTTGTCCTTTGAGCCTTGCCTAAAAAAGGCACTATAGGGGTGGCAAGAGCCTTGGTCAGTATACGAAAGCCTAAGGGTGACGGGTGCAAGCCGTCCCTAGCGAAGCAACGTGACTTGTCGAGCATGTCATCCCAGGCTGAAAGACACTGAATCCCCTTTGAATGACACCAATACTTTAGCCAATTGTTGAAACTGATCATTTTGTCTTTATACTGTGGCATCATTCTTGGTGAGGGCAAGATGCTACTCAAGGTCAGGGTCATACCAGCCTGGGCTACATGGTCAGAGAGCTCCTCTACGTCTCTTTTCATGTAGTCCAGGGAGGTACGTCTCAGGTCATTCACACCAGCATGGACAATGATGGAGTCATACTTGTACTTGCTTTGGAGTGACCCGAGTGCTTGCGTTATGTGGCGGATCCTTTCACCCGACAGGCAGCTTACAGTGACCTTCTCCTTGTTCAGTCTGGTGAGCGGGACGTCAGTGTGCTGGACAACAGAGTCCCCTATAACAAGTGTATTTGGTGTGTTGTTTGGCCTTAAGGGCTGTGACTGTGAGGCACACTGATTTTGTGAGATATGCGATTTGTGGGTATTGTTGAGGGGTGGCTGTTGCTTGGATAACTGCTTAGGAGGTCTTTGCTGTTTAGGCAGATTTTTATTTAGAGCCTCTGAGTATGTTTTTGTGTGTTTATGTGTTGGGTATGCAGATGCAATAGGTCTGTGTGAGACTGGATTTGTGGTGTGGGTGGTTACCTTTTCCTCCTGACTGACTGTGCCAGTCTTGGGTTGAGAGAGCTCTGCCTCCAGTTTGGCTGTTTAACTGCATCTCTCACATGTATTAGAGTTTGTTGGAAGGAGGAGAGGGTTGTCTGTGTACATAAGGCAATTGTAACACTGCCTCAAAATTCCCAGATTCACCAGCTGGACTGGAGAGTAACCTTGAAACTGACCCTTGGACATACCAGATTAGTATAGGGAACTGTTTTTTTTACTGATCAGATTAGGGAAGGGAACTGATTTTCCACTTGATCAGGAAGGACCAATCGAGAGCCTAATACTTATGAGAAGTCAAGGAGGGTGTAGTGCTTTAGTTAGTTAGTGTTTCCTTATAAGAGCTGAGCAAGTGCAGGGCTTTAGAAAGAGAATAGAGTGATTACTTTTTTAGAGTTTGAACAGTTCTAAGGGAAAAAGTGAAGATTTGTGGAGCCTGGAATACTTTAAACCTGTTTAGGCGGCGCTGCCCGATGCTGCTCAGTGTGCAAAACTGCACAAAAAGAGAGTTGTAGGGTTTTAAGAGAGAGAGAGAGAGAGAGAGAGAGAGAGAGATCAAGGAGTTTAGAATTGACCCAAAATGGCCAATAAAACTACAGCTTCTAGATAGTAACCACTCCTCCAGGGACAGGCAGGCTGTTCAGTGTTAACCACTCCCACTGGTGAACACAGAGACTTCCCTTTAGCCCAAGCAAGCACTGGCCTTCTTGAAACTTCCAAACAGTTCAGAACAGCAAATCTGTAACTGAACTTTCTTAACTTTCAGAAAGTGGGAAAAAAGCAAGATTTTTTTTCTTTTTGTTGTAGTTTAAAGGTAGCAGAGATACACAAGCAGCAAAATAATCATAACAGTGCAATAAATGACCCCACACTTGAGTGCTAGGTCAAAATCAGATAAAATGCAGTTTTTAGAGAAAAAAACAATTTTAAATTAAGTGCAACACAGGAAATGCAGTAAACAAGCTCTAGATGTGTTCCAAGTACTGTTACTGTTGCAGATATAAACTTTAGCAAGCGGGAAAATGCCAAAAAATAGGCGGCAAAGCAGTAAACAAAAAATCTGAAGAAAATACTTAAAATCACAAATCTGTCGTCTTTTTGCAATACTCCTTCATCCTCAAATATCCTTGTCTTCTATTTCTAAACTCTAGCTCTCTCACCACTATACCTGTTGCAAGACTTATTCAAAGTGCTTTCACCATACTTAAACCAATATAAACTAGTAAGAGACGACCCGTGTCTGGCTTACAAAGCATCCTCTGACCAATTACCGATTGATTTACTGCACATCAGCAAGTCAAATGGCAGAAATACTTCATCTAACAATCTAAATCTCTTCTGCAACATCAACGGAATGGTTTGGAGGGAGAGGTGCATCTCTCAGGAATATACCGCTGCTCTGGAAAAAAAATACCCCCCATCAACATAAAACAAAGTTCATCCCTATCCATATTCTAGTGCAACTTGGCTCTATGGATAGAAAACAGAAAATTTACCGCAAAATCGCCTCCAGTACTACTAAGGGACACAGTCAGCTCATAAATTAATTTATCCCATGTATGGGTTTCCTCAAATTATCGATGGTATAATCCCAGTTATTCTCATTAGGGATAATATATAATTATCGATCGTAGGATGGGTGAGATTAGTCTTGAACTATATGGGATAGATTGATTTGATCACAAAAAAAAAAAAAAAAGAGAAACTGGCTAGGCTTAAAATGGTCCTTTGAACCTATAAGACATTTTGACAATGGTTTAGTTTAATAATTCATATGTGGATAAAGAGTAATCATTCCTGTAGAATAAGTTCTACCTTTTTATTTTTGTTCCTTCTTAAGTGAAGTGTTCACATCCCTTAAGAATCTTAGTACTTCTAAGATGGCTGCATACTGATTAACTGCTTAATTTCAGCTCTTCCAGTATGAAAAAAGAAAGTGAGAAATAACAGCTAGTAATTCTGCCAGCTTGAGTAAAATCCCATTACTGGCTTATAAGTACACTGCCAGCAAAGAAGAAATTTAGAGGACCTGAAAAATCATCAACTAGAAGAGGCGAGAGAAAAAAAGAATCATTCAGCAAAATGCAGTTCAACCTCCAGCTCTGGTACAAGGGATGGCTTCCAGTAATTTAAAGGAAAAATAAACTGAATATACTCATAGCTAATTAGAATAAATTAAACACTGAAGGACCATATCAACTCAAATAATAAGACTAAAAAAATAAAAGCTTTAACTATTCAGATGAACTGATAAAACTGAAAAATTCAACAGTTGAAATGAAAAAAAGGGCTAGCTGAGTAGGAGTCCTCTCAAGAAGAGAAGTTTCAAAAAGTGTTAGAGTTACAAGAAAAAGCTGTAAACTAGGCAGAACAGAAGCAAATTTATCCCAGCAATCAGGGAACGTCAAGAGGCAGATGTGAGATTGAAGACAGTTGGATACAGCAGCTTGAAAGTGTTTTTTCCCCCATGGAAGATCAGTCATTTTTTGATCCAGGACATGCTAAGGAGGAAATATAAAAGTTTAACCAACAAAAAGTGACCTAATAAATAGAAGGGGACTCTCACAGAGCGACGATGCCAGTGAATATTTCCTATTTTCCAAAGGAAAAATAATGCTGGACAGACATAGAAAAAAGCACTTGAGATGACTCGAAGAATCCAGTTCAAGTTCTAGGTACTCCTGAATCTGGGGTGGAGAGATGGAGATGAACAAGAGAAGAAAAAAACACACTGAAATGATTCTTTTTAACCTCACATTTATCACTTGTGAAATAAGGCTTAAAAAAAAAGTGGCTAAAAAGATTAGACTTTTGCTGACAACTAAATTTGTGGGTGGACTGTCATTAATGTTTAAAAAGACATTAAAAAGAAGAAAGTAAGTGTAAGGAAACTTTTTTTCTTAATTCTATTTGTATAAAACATTTAAATTATATAAACTGCATGTTATGTAGTAAAGCAGATTTTTGTAGTATGTAATCAGGGGTATCTTAAAAGCAGGGGTGAGGGTGGGTATTTTCACTGGTTTGTGTGATAAAAATATTACTGCAAGTACATTTTTTTTCAGTTTTAAGAAATATAGGCATTACAGTGTAAAAAAAGAGAAGAACATGTAGACAAAAGCAAGTTTAAGTTACTATGTTGTAATCATGGGCTGTTGGGGTGGGGGACAGGGAGTAAAAGTACAATAATTACATGTACAGAGTTCAGATGTTTCCCCCTTATTTATGCATATGTAAATGTCTGAATTAATGCCCTTGACTTAATATATAAACAAGTGTTTTCTGTAAGCAACTAGGCTTGAAAAATAAGACAAAATGATGAATGCCATGAGAAGTGCTCTTGCACATGGAATGATATTAGCTTTTTTTCCCATTAGCAAATGTTCAGTGGGTTAAAGAGTCTGCAGCTGAAGCAACTGTACAAAAAAAAATCTATCTACAAACACAAGCAATTAATCTTGAGAGTTCTGAACATTGTTTGCTTGGGAAATGCAAAATTTAAAAGGTGCAAGAGCAAGCAATTCAGTAAAAAATAAAGTTTGAAATTACTGGAAGTGATTAAGATATAGGGGCTTCCCTAGCAGCCGTAATACATCAATGCATTTAACAGAACTGTGTATAATTTAGCTTTATTTATAGATGGTTAATGTTTTCTGCAAGCACAGAATCTGTTTTTCACATCTGGGAATGAACTACAGATAAAAAAGAACAATCAGTGTAAGTGGAAGCATAGGCTGCACTTTAGCATGGGTAACCTTAATTTCAGGTTAGGGTGCAGCCGTCAATTTGGGGCAATGTTTCCTATCAGGAGGGCTAAACTTCATTTTTTGATGGTGTGCATAGTTTTCTGCGTTTCTTCCAAGTTAATAGGTTACAGGATGTTCTGAAAAAAGTATTTCGTGATTTTTTTTTTTGAGGGTTTTTATTAAAAAGTCTTTAAAATGGGACATAGGGTCAACAGTAGATAACAACAGTAAAAAAAAAAAAAAAAAAAAAAAATCTGCCAAACATTACTGGGTGCAAGTAACACAATGTTGGAAATGGACATTCAAAAATGTATAACAGGTGAGAACAATAACTTCTCATAATAATGGATATGCTGTCCACATTATTTTGGAATGTAAAATAGCCTTACAAGTAGACAAAAAGTTAAGAGTACTGAACGACATTAAGAAATGCAGAGAGCAACCTACAATGTTGCAGGAGGCACATTCAGAAAGAATTGAGCATTTAAATTTGATAAAAGAAGGATTTCAGACATGATATTCAGCAGAATATGAGGGACAAAGGAAAATGGAAGTAATTATACTAGTGACAGAAAGAAAATAAAGATAATAATGGCAGATTTGTGGTAGTAGCTACTGGCAAGAGAGGAGAATTATGCTGGCATGTATTTATATTCCACTAAAAACTGCTATTACGGAGCTCAAGAATTTTTGGGAGAAATAATAAGCTTTCAGAAGGGAATATTCCTTATAGATAGGGACCGAAACTTGATTTGCGATAGTGAGGATGTACGGGGGGACCTAGAAGGGAAAACATTACAAAAGAGTAGGGCTGGCTGATAATTCAATTTTACTGATTAATTTGAATATTTGGCTTAGGGCAATGTGTAAAATGGAAATAGTGATTCACATTTATTTTAGCCTAGGTATTTACCACTGAGCCCACTATGTTCCCTAATGTTTTTATGCATATTTTTAAAACTTCGTGAGCTCCACAAAATTACAGCATCCCAGACTGCTCTCTGTCAAGCCGTCCCACCCCCTCGGAGGCCAGCAGACAGTAGCAAGATGGCAGTGCATTTGGCAGCAAGTCAAGAGCTCATCACAAAAACTGGCAGTCTCTCCTCCGTCAACTGGAAGTGGTTTGGTTGTGCTAAGTCCTACATCAAACAGACCACTGTCCGTTTTAAAGTTTGTTTCAATTCTGTAGCACAGCAAACTTATTGCAGCATCTATGACAGAGGCAATCAGCCGAGTGGGAGACAAGTGCTGCCTTGTGAGATGCCAAGCTTCTGGCAGCCTCCAAAAGCCTGCCAATAAAGCAGGTTAACAGTAGCAGAGTATTTTTCAGCTGGCAAACCATATGATAAGAAGGAACCCACATGCAAAGAAATTACAGATGCATTTCATATCGCCAAAGATCTGGTGCCCATTTATACGGTGGAAAGAGACTGGTTCATCCAGATGCTAAAAACAATCAACCCCAGATATGCGCTACCAAGCTGAAAATATTTTACTGAAGTATCCCTATGCCATCTATACAGCAGTACACGTGAAAGAACAGTAAAGCTGCTGGAGAAGGTGCTGTTTTACTCAACTACATCAGACCTACGGTCCAGCCGAACCATGGAGCCATACACGAGTTTGACAGTCCATTTTGTGGCCAACAATTAGAATCTGCAAAGTCTCTGCCTCCAAACATCTTACTTCTCTGGTGTCCATGCCTGTGAAATAATTGCCCAGGTGTTGAAAGACTCATTGGCCTCATGGAATCTCAGTGAGGACAGTCCCATGTGTATAACTACAAACAACTGCACTAATATGATCAAAGCTCTTACAGTGAGCAAGTGGACATAGCTGCAGAACTTCAGACAAAAACTGCATAACGGCATAAGGGAGTGTCTGAATGTTGATGCATTGTTTAATTTGAAATGAATGAATTAATTAAAATGGTGTTTGACTGAAAGATGCTTTATGATATTTTTTATTGATCTGACAAAAACTATAATCAAGATTTTAGTACTAGTATGTATTGGCAAATACTAAATCATGTTTAAATAAAACATTTTAAATTTCATTCTGCATACCTGACTTCAAATGCATATTTAAAGACAAGGTCCAAAGAAAGCTGATCTGGGCAGTACTGTGGTGGTTTGAAGTCCCAGAAACATTTGTAGAATTAGTGCAGGCTATGTACAAGGACCACTGACAAGTAAGAACAGTGTTTGGGCTCACAGAGGGCTTCCCAGTGGGAGTGGGTGTACATCAGGGTTCAGCTCTGAGCATACTGCTGTTCATACTGGTGATGGACTACATTAGCAAACAGGTTGGAGGGGACGGATCAACAAAGCTGCTGTATGTAGATGATGTGGCAGTACAGGCAGACTCTGAGCTAGAACTTCAGCAAAGGATAGGAGAATGGAATGCAAATCTGAAGGCACATGGGATGAAAATAAGCACAGATAAGACAGCGGTAATGGCAGCAAATTGGGGAAATCAGAAGAAGCTGAGAATAGAGATAGAAGGGAAGACAGTGGAAGAGGTAAACAACTTCAAGTATCTGGGAGGGGTAGTTAAGGAGAAGGGTAATCTGAATGAAGAGGTCAAAGTTAGAATCAGAGGGGCTGCAACCAACTGGCATAGAGTGTCGGGTGTAGTCTATGACAGAAGAATGCCAAAGAAGCTGAAAAGTAAGGTGTACAAGACAGTGGTGCAACCAGTACTACTGTATGGTACAGAAACCTGGGCAGTAAAGGCAGAACAGTTGAAGAAGCTAGAGGTGATGGAAATGAAGTGCCTGAGAATGGTGGTAGGATGCACACTGTGGGACACACGAAGAAATGAGGACATAAGAGCAGACGCCAAAGTAGCTCCAATTGCAGGAAAGATCAAAGAGAACAGATTAGGGTGGTCATGTGTAGAAAAGCAAAAGACAATCTGGTGATGATGATTTGGGACAGACAGGAAGAAGGTAAGAGGAAGCGAGGACATCCAGCAAAGAGGTGGATGGATTGTGTGAAAGAAGATCTGTGACAGTCAGGCATGAGTGTTGAAGAAGGCAGGAGTGTGGCACTGAAAATCGAGAGAGAAATCGACAGCTAACACGATATCCAGACCCCATGTAGAAAAATGGGGCTGATGACGACTTAAAAACAAAAATGCACATGTGCATCATATATAGCAAACATACAGCATGTATGTACACACGTATATGTATGTATGTATAATTACGTATTGGAGGTTAGTCCTTTGTATGCATAAATGAAGTGTTAAGAGAGAAAACATTTAGGCTTTCCAAAAGTTAAAAAAAAAAAGTTTGTGCTATACAGTGTGTGAGCGTAGAAGCAGTCTTACTATTTGTTCTTTTTTCTATGCAGAGAATGGTGTAAAAGACCCAAGGATTGACTGTGCCACTGGTGTTTGTAAAAAGGTTGTCAGTGCTTTTTCATTCATTTGGAAAAGGAGGAGATGGCTGTGGTACAAGCCGAGCTCAGCCTACCCACTCACTAGCTTATCTATAGAGTCCCCAGCAAGGTGAGGTTCAAGGCAAAAAATGACAGACCAAATTCTGGAACAGGAAAAAGCCATAGCTGGGGTTGTGGAGTCTGAAGAAAAGTAGGCACCTCGTACCAACATGGCAAGACATAAAGGTTTTGAAATCAGTGAACAAAGCTGTGAAACCATTCCAAGACTTCACTGACGCCCTGTCTGGGGTGGCTTATGTCATTGTTTCCTACCTCAAACCGATGCTTCATCTACTCAAATGCAGTCTCTTACAGCCAGATGAGGAAGATACCGAACCTACAAAAAAAAAAAAAAAAAAACTCAACATACTGGATTAACTTCATGAAAAATAGTGACCCTGTCACAAATAAACACTCTTGGACATGACCTTACTGATGGACTCCAGGTTCCGGACAGCTTACATTGATCATGACAAGGTGGAATGAGTTAGGAAAAGAGCTGTTATGGAGATGACATCTCTCCTTGCTGACAAAACCATGCCACAGCCTGGCCCAACTTTGCAGGTGCACCAAGAAGACGTCGAACCTTAACCTGAGCTGAAGAAAAAGCTTCTTCAAGAAGAAGGTGCCCTCTTTCTCCCAGTCAGAGGTAGACAAAATTAAAAATGAATTGGCAGGCTATTTGCTGTCCCCTGACACAGAGCCAGACATAGATCCACTTCAGTGGTGGAAGGACCATCAAACTTCCCAAGACTCCGTAATATGGCCAAGAAATCTCCCTCCATCCCTGCTACAGGTGAACCATCAGAGAGGGTCTTTAGTGTGGGGGGGGGGTGGCATTGTAACATATCATACAGCATGCCTCAAGCCAGAGGCTGTTGACAGGCTTGTGTTCCTTGCAAAAAACCTGTAAAGGACTTTGGATTTACACTTCATTAATCTTCATAGAGAAATAAATTCATGCTTTGCTTGGAGCAACCTAATATCTGTGCTCAGGGACACAAGAGTACTAGGTGGATTTGTAAGAGTTCAAACATTTTTGTCACACTGACTCATATGCAGGTGAAAAGATTTTCACCACCAAATACCACTGAATTGGTGAAAACCCACAGGACCGGACCTAAGAAAACATGAAAAAGTTAATCATGCAGCTTAAATGACATGGACACACATAAGCAGCACTATGACTAGTGTGAAGGACATACCTCAAGCCAGATGCAGTTGACAGGCTTGTGCGTCTTGAAAGAAAAAATAAAAAATAAAAACCTTTAAGAGAGTCATTAAAAGCATCGCATGTTTCATTTAATTTGCAGTTTGCAAAGTACAAATGTTTTGTTTGGAAAAGTCTTTCTTGAAAGTACACACACAGACAAGTCACTTCACTCCATCTGCGAGTCACAGAAAGAAGTCTATGTTTGTTCGTGCATGCTCATCTGACAGCTGTTTGCAGTATATGGTTTTCAGATAGATTGTGGATGTAGTGCTGGGTTTGCATGTAGTGCTGGGTTTGCATTTAACCTCTGTGAACTACTAATAGCAGTGAGCATCACTCAGGAAACAATTCCCCTTCTAACAGCACTTCAAGAAATTTCTGCTGTTCTTAAAACGTGTGTTTTTACACATTGTTAAAAACAAAACAAAACTTACTTTAATAAGGTCTTTGCTTTTGATTAAGTAAATTTAGAAAAAAAATCAAATCAAAATCGTAAATTCGGCATAAGTTGAAAAAAATCAGAGATTTTGTTTTTAGGCTATATCTCCCAGCCCTACAAAAGAGGGAAGATTTCTGAAGAAATTTATGAAAGTAATTGGTGGAGTCTGCATGTCCTCCCCACGGTTGAGTGGGCGTTCAAAAGATGCGTAAATGGGCCTGCCTTCGTTGAAGGTTGAACGTCGAGCTGGCACCTTGGCATTTGTGAAAGTCTACTGCCAATCATTAGCGGACCGGAGTTCCCCTGTGGCGACCCCTAACCGGGAAAAAGCCAAAAGACAACAACAACTGGTATGGAAGACATGAATTCAGTGGTAGGAACTACGAGACCACTTACATAGTATTCCCTAAGGTACAATGACTGGGCTATACTAGACATAAATTATATTTCACAGGACATGTGCATTTAACTGAAATCTATGACACACATGCACACAGACACGGACACAACCATTTCAAATAATGCACCAACAAGAGCCAAGATAAAAATTAGACTGACTCCTTCCCATCTACCTGTTAAAAAGACAGGAGTTTAAGGAATGGGTAATGGGAGTTATTAGGGAAGACAGAGTGGAAAAAATGATAATGGAGTTTAGGATAGAAATAAAAGGAACAGAGATATGGTTAAAAAGTAACATGAATTATTTAAAAGGCCTGACAAAGGTTAAGGTATTGCAGAATAAGTGGAATCTTACAGAATAAAGAGAGGTGGAACCGCAGAGTGCTAAAGAGAGAATAAGGAAGTATTTGGACAATATGCATGAGTTAGAAAAACTGCTGTTAAGCAACTGGTTTTGTTAACTCACGTGCACAAAAACCTATAGCACAAATACTTGGCCAACACAGAGTGGAAAGAGTTATCTCCAAACTTAGGGAGCCTATAACTACACATCTTGTAGAAGTATTAGAGATATTTCTGACATTTTATGAAAATCTGTTCAAAGCAGAGAAATACGGAAAGCAAGAAAAAGCACAAATGGAAACATTTATGGAAGTATACCAAGGTTAGATGTAGATGAGGCTCAAAAATTAACTGGAAGGCAGGCCCACCCGAAGAGGGATGGGAGCCCGAAACCAAGAGGGACAACCTTGAGGCCAAGGTCATACCCCGTTCTGATAAGCCCGCTTCCAGGATAGGAGCCCTGAGAGGACTAGGAGCTGCCGAAACAACCGGAACTGTAGACGGCACCATAGAAAAAATTGGCACCGAACTAGGGATTGTGGTGTAGACAGACCAGTCACGGTCCCGAGTGTGGATCAGCTCTGAATGGAGTGAAGTCCAGAGGGTAGGCTCTGGAACTGTGGAAGGTAACATCACAGGAACCAAAGACGTAGGCACCAGGACAGACATTGGTACCAAGGGCTACAAAGCCTGAGAAGAGGTTGAAGGAGGATATGTCAGAGTCTGTGCAGAAAAACCTTCGGCTCCAAGTGGGAGGGCCGTCTTGGTAGGAGATGGAATTCCTCTGGATGCTAAGAGTTGATAGACAAGCCTCACTACGTCCATTTCCAAAAGACTCCTCCTGGTGGAACGTGTAGATACTCGTGATGGAGAGTCAGGTCTCTTGAGAACAAAACTATATTTGCTGTCCAAAAAAGGGGTTGATGAGTATTTGGTCCTGGGCAAACTTTCAGTTTTCGGTACCGAGGAGGATGGAGCCATGAAAGAAATCATTGTCGGTGCCGAAATTGTGCCTGGTACCGAAGCAACTATCAGTAATAAAGCAGGTATCAAAGTTGTCGGTTCCGTGGTAGGTGCTACCGACTTCGGCACCATAAAGAGAGTTACAGGCTCTGGTGCCTTAACACTCGGAGCAGACATTTTTGGTAATTTTCGTGTCCATTCAGATAATGTCTGAGAAGATTTTGGTTCCTTGGAACTTGGAGAAGTCGGAACCGAATGGCTTCTCTTTTTCTTCGCTTTTCTGGGATGTGTTGAGACCTCCACCTCAGAAGGGCCTCCAAAAAGGGAGTTTTTAGTAATCTCTTCAGTATTAAATTTATTTTTCTGTTCTACCAAAGTAGCAAGAGCTAAAATTTTTACAAATGTCACATGGCAGTTGCATCTGGAGGTGAGGAACTCCGAGGCAGTAGACACACGAAAGATGACCATCAAAGTTGGGCATCTTTCCCCCACATTTGTCACACTGCTTGAACCCGGTCATTCCCTTCTTGTCAGACATCATGTCACGATTCTGGCTAACTAGACAGAAACTATATAACAATTGTCACAACTTCTTGCTAAAGAGCAAGTTATTCTAAAGATAAACACACACACAGAAGGAAAGAAATTATCCCTTTTTTTTTTTGGGGGGGGGGGAAATACCAACAATGGTAAAAGCAACTACCACAAGGGTAAGGGAGGAGCTTGTACCAACAATAGTACTAACAATTCTAAAAGGTAGGAAAAAAGGGAAGAAAAACTCACACACGAAGTACAGCAGTAAAGAGAAAGTACAGTTTTGTACCTACCATAAATGTAGATGTTCGATAGATATGCAACTGCAGTCATAACATATGGGTTGTCCTGCCGCAGGCAGCCCTCGGTCGGCCGAATTCCTAGTTTCCTCAGTTTCTAAGAGGGATAAAGAATATCAAACCTCCCAGAAAACAGCCAGTACCTGCATGGGACCTCAACTACGTGTTGGAAAAACTAACTCTTCCTCCATTTGAGCCAGCAGCAACATCAGAAATGCAATTTCTTTCATGGAAGACGGCCTTCTTATTGGCAGTCACTTCTGCAAGAAGAGTTTCGGAGATACAGGCACTCATGGCAGTGCCCCCCTTCCTCATTTTTCATCAAGACAGAGTCTCTCTAAGAACCAATCCTACATTCATGCCAAAAGTTATTTCCAGGGTGTCTCTAAATCAAGCTATTCATCTACCTACATTCTTTCCCAATCCTCAAAATAGGGGGGAAAAACTACTGCATACTTTGGACATACACAGACAACTATGTTACTACTTGGACAGAAGTAAGGCCACCAGAAAGTCTGACCAACTGCTTGTAGCCTATGCTGCTGGAGTACAAGGAAAGGCAATCTCCAAACAAACAATTTCAAAATGGATTGGGCACTGCATCAGATTTTGCTATTCTTTTCATGGAAAAGGTGTGCCAGCCAATATTAGGCCACACTCCACCAGAGCTATAGCCACTTCCACAGCTTTCCTAAGAGGAGTGGCTACAAAGGACATTCTAGAGGCTGCTACATGGAGCTCCGTGGATACATTTACCAAGCACTACAACCTGCCCTTGTACTCCAGATCCCGAGCAGGCTTTGCTTCGGCAGTCCTGCAGGGGATTTTAGCTACACCATCCTTATCATAGTTCCATCCACCCCCAGCTTGGCTATGGTATTCAACCCATATGTTATGACTGCGGTTGCATTCTTGAAGGACATAGTACAGTTTTGCACCTACCATAAATGTAGATGTCCAATAGATATGCAACTGCAGTCGGATTTTCCCACCCTCCTACCCCTCTGTATCCTTCTTTTTGGGTCCCTACCCCCCTTTTCCCTTCAGCTGGGGGTATCTCCTATGGTGTATCTGTTTATTACTATTGTGCATGTTTGGGATTATTTTTATCCATTTACCAAATTTAGCCTTCCTAAGAGGGCACCTGACATCTGGGGCAAGAAACACTGAAGAAGATGGTGTCGGCCGATGCCTTTATACTCCAGCCGTTGTGACGTCGGAGAGGAGGCGACACCAGCCGACGCCGGACCCACACTTTGGAATTCGGCCGACCGAGGACTGCCTGAGGCAGGACAACCCATATGTTATGACTGCAGTTGCATTCTTGAAGGACATCTATTAATCCCTAAGAGGGAAGGACTAGAAGGTATTCAGCAAAAAAAAAAAAAAAAAAAAAAAAAAAAAAATTATATATATATATATATATATATATATTTTTTTTTTTATACAAGTTTCACTACTTAGTGGTGAGCTGGCTTGGGACATCTTGAGAAGTACACGCCAACTGAGACCTGAAGAAAGAAGGAGAGGATATGGGTAGGACTTAGCTAGAGAGTTTTTTGGCTGATGCGAGCTTGTCTATTGGCCGAGTCAGTTCCGAGGACAGAACAAAATCCCATCAGTAAGGAATGAATGAAGATTTACAACATCAGAGGAATAGTTATAAAAATTAACTTATGTAATGTGTAATGTAAGTAACTGAAAACATGTTAAAAAAGCTAGTTTTCTTTTATATTAACATATGTTTGCCTACATCTTAAGTGATAACTTAATAAAGCCATTTAAAAAAGTCTGAAAAACTGTATTTCCTTGGTACTAGGTTATGCTGCCTGTATTTTACTTCCTTTTATTTAGAGAATTTCTCTGACTAGGTTTAGTCAAAAAATCTCTTTCAGCAGAGTCCCAGGGAGAAAAACTCCAATATATTGCAAATATTTTTAAGCAGACACTTAGTAATATACAAGAACAGACATGACAATAATTATGCAGGCATTTGCTAATTAAAATTATAAAGGAAACTATTACAGTAGACAATACAGTTATGCATTTAGTAGCTGTTGAACATTGAGCATTTGAAAAGGAGCATTAGTGGATTTGTCAGAAAAATAACAGACCTGACTAGTGAATAGAAATTCAAAGACATAGAAGTGAGGGAAAGAACTTGGTAGAGCAGAAAATATAAATGGCTATTGTAAAGTTTGTATTAGAAGTACAGAGGTGGGGTAGTTAGCAGCTTCCCAATGCTATGTATATGGTTGGAAGGTGCTAGTAAAACTATTCAAGTATCGAAGAGTGATTGTGGGGTATAGGATTCTGAGTAAAGAGAAATGTTTTGACAATATGGAAAGCTGAAGATGATAGTGGCATTTATTTTGGAGATATACGGGAGCAGATCCGCCGATCTAATCAGTGCAGTTTTAAGTTTTTTTAAAAAAAGTTTACATTCTTAAAATACTTCACCAATTCTGTGGTTTAGCTGCTGTATTCAAATACAGCAAATTACCTGCACTACTAGGTGATTTGACTACAGTGATTTTTTGAACGACATAAATTTATCTTGTGGAGTAGTGTTGTATTAAGTTGTTAAGGGCTGTGAAACTGTCAGGCTTATAGAGAGGCCTGTGTACTGCAGACAGCTGAGAAAGAGACAGGTAATGTGCCATTTTCTAACCAGCTTAATTCTCTGAGTGCTAGGCAGTGGCATGCTCTACTGTTACAGTTTTTTGCAAATTGTACTATTTTATTACAATACTGCTCAAGTTTGGACAGTTGTGACATACTTAAAAAACATGCCATCACAAACACGCAGATATGCAGTACTAAAAATAGAAGTGACGACTATGTCAAGGGATCTCATAACATACACAATGGAGCACTATCCTGAGATATAACACAGGTAGTGGAACATCTGTTAGAGAGTGTTCAATACAGTAAAAATCTTCAAAGCTGATTCTTAAAAAGGGTGGCAAGAGAAAACTGAAGAGGAATGGTCCATTTGATCCGGTTTAAACGGTAATAAACAAATGGAGACACTGTTAAATTAATGAGACAACTGCACATATCTAGACCCCGGACTAGTGTGGAAAAATGAACATACTTGAGTTCAGGAAGCTTTTTCATGTAGCACTAGAAAATGATAAAGTTTGTTTCTTTGTATTTACATACATACATATACATATACATATATACATATATATATACATATATATATATATATATATATATATATATATACACACACACACATACATATATATATACATATGTTATTAATCAAGATATGGGTCAGCATGGTTACCTAATCAAATTAAAGAGAACCATGCTCACAAAATACACTATGTAGTCTTAAGGGAAAAAAGATGGTAGAAGTTGGGTTCCAAACTGCTCAGTTTCTGAGACAGCATTAATGACTTCAAATCTGACACAACTTAGGGACTAGTGTCTATTTGCAATGGGAACCTGAATCTGTGGAAGTAAAAACTCAGGACTTGCCGGAAACACAAGGAAAATTTGCTAAAAACAAAACAACGTATAAATGTACGAATCAAATGGAGCGAGGTACTTCCATTTAGGCAGTGTACTAGGATGCAGGCTACATAATTGTTGGTCAGATCCGACCACAAGCTAATCACCCTAGACATCCACATCTCACCCCCACCCCTAATTAGGGAAACCGCCGTAAAAAACTTCTCCAAAGCCAACTTCACACTTAAGAAAGAAGTGGCAAACTTCATGACACCCATGCAGTCGGACAATAGAGGTATGACTGCCGAATCCTATACAAATGCACTTTATAAGCACGTACATGAGTGCTTGATCATGCTATCCCTAATAGAACCAAGATGCTATCCTTCAAAAAAAGGAAGCCAATCCGGTGGTCCTCTGCCATAAACAAACTCTACAACAGAAGAAAGAAAGTGTTGCAAAAAAGAGCAAAATCCCATGACTGGAGGAACTCCCTGGTCAGCCTCAGTAAGAAGTTGAGATCCCTCATAAAATCCTCCAAAGCTGGTTACGAAAACAAAATTGCCACGGACTCTAAAGACCACCACAAAGCATTCTATAGCTGTCAAGAATCAAAATGGCAACACTCAGATCTGCTCTGAGTTACAGCACAATGGCATTAAATATACAGAACCAACTGATATTGCCAACATCTTGGCAGATAGGTTCAGTGCTAACTTTACCCCCCTCTCACCCCCTAGAGGGGCCATCTCTATACCGGAAGAATGCAAAGTTCCTGTAATCACAGCTGCAAAGGTAAAAAACACACTCTCCAAAGCCAAGAACACAGCATTCATGGGACCTGACAATATCCCAGGCTGCGTTCTACACGAACTACAGAATGAACTGGCACCCTACCCAAGTACCACGTTCAGTCATAGCCTCACCTCAGGCTTTGTGTCCACTGAATGGCGCACCGCGACAGTTATCCCACTCCACAAAGGGGGAGCCACAACGGATCCTGGGAACTACCACCCCATTAGCCCGAAGAGCCTGGACTGCAAGGCCATGGAACATATCCTCATGGAACTCATAATCAAAGACATTGGTAATCTCCAAACTCTGGACCCTACCCAGTTCGGATTTGTAAAAGGCAGATCATGTCTCCTAAACCTGATAGACTTCTTTGAAGCAGTCACCAAAGCCATAGATTAGGGTAAAGTGGTTCACACAGCTTATCTAGATCTCGCCAAGGCTTTCGACACCATCCCCCACTCTGGAATTTATAGATAAGCTCACTAAACTAGGTATAAATCCCTATTTCACAAAATGGGTTGCCAAATGGCTCACGGACAGAACCCACACTGTGAAAGTAGCAGACTCCAAATCCGACTTCAGACCAGTGACAAGTGGAGTACTGCAGGGTTCCACCTTGGGTCCTCTCATGTTTGGTATCTACTTCTCTGAAGTACAGGCTAACACAGAAGGTCTTTGGCTAACAAAGTTTGCAGATGACTGCAAACTAGGAGCGATAATCGAAACTCCTAACGATGTGGACATACTACAAAAGGGCCTCAATGAGACAGATGCCTGGTGTCAAAGCCATGGCCTGAAGCTCAGTGACAAAAAGTGTATTGTCATCCCCTTTGGTAAAAACTCTGTACCCATGAACTACCACATAGTTGGTAGTCTACTTAACGCCGCAAATGTGATAAGAGACCTTGGGACACAGGTGAACAGTAGTCTCTCCTTTGATAATCACATCGTCACAGTGGTCAGGAAATCCTTCTACATGGCTCACTTCATTACAAAAGGTTTCTCATCCAGAAAAAAAAAAAAAAAAAAAAGGAGGCCATTGTTCCCCTCTACTCATCACTCATTAGACCCATTATGGAGTACAACACCCCTTTTTGTATGTACCTCACAAGATATCTACAACTGGAAAGGCCATACAGATACCTCACAAAAAAGGGGATTACTGGCCTCAAACAGATGTCCTACGCAGACCGTCTCAAAAAACCCCAGCTTTACTCTGTCGCATTTCGCTACTCAGAGACGATCTCTGCCTAACATACAAAGCTATGTTAGACCCAGAGCTGATGGACATGCTCCACTTAAAGAAATCCCAATCCCTCCGAGCTACACACCCTAGGGACCTAAACCTTTCATCACAATAAACAGAACATGCTGGAGGGATAGATTCCTGTCACAGAGACTTCCCATACTCTGGAACAGACTACCTATCTATGTCAAACAGAGCTCCTCATTAGCTCTCTTCAAGAAAAATCTCGATGATTGGATGGGAAATAGGAAAATTCACCCCAAGGATCACTTCTGTGGCTCTGCTCAACAGGGGAACAGGAAAATAATTTTCTTGGAGCCAGGGTACATTTTTGGCTAGGCTTATGTAGGCCCTAGGGCCAATAGCCTAGTACCTACCTATGAACCTATAAGCCTTACAGAAGACAAATGTTGCTCTACCACTACAGACAAGTCTGGTAACTTGCCCTCATCTCTTTTGGTGCCCTTGTCACTGGCTAAGAAGGGGAGTACTGTAAATAAGTGATATGACTCTCTTTTGGTGCCCTTGTCACTGGCTAAGAAGGGGAGTACTGTAAATAAGTGATATGACTCTCTTTTAAGACAGTGTAAACAAATGGTTTACTGCTCCCAAAAACTTGTATTAAACACAAACTCTAGTGGACCTAATCCTAAGTCTAGGCCAGTGAGACTAATTCAAACAAAGGATACATAAATAAAAAGAAACAACTCTTAGTCAAGTACTTTTCCCCATTTCAGCCAGAAATGATGGAAAAACGGTTTGCTTTATAAAACATCTAAAGGTTGTATTTCCAAATACTCTCTTCACACCCTTCACTGTCTCAGTTGTGCCTCTCACATACTGCACTTGTGCTGCCCATTTAAATTTGAATGCAACCTCAGAACAACAGTGCTTACTGCAACGGAATATATGCTGTTACAGTTATGATAAATTCCAAAAGGAATACAGCAGGTGTTGAAGTAAAGTATGCACAAAGCACTGCCAGATCAGATGCAAACAATGAATATGAAAACTTTAAATTACATCTTCTTTACCTAGGCTACTCAGGATTAGATTAAAGAAACGCAGAGCAATAGCCGACATGAAATCCTGGATATTCTTAATAAACTCAAAAGAATAACAAATTATGTAGACAGATTAAAAAAACAGCCTTTTACCTGGCAGGTTTTAATTTTTGTAAAAATACAAGAAAGACAGCTCAAACGGGCAAATCTTAACTAAAGTGCAAAAAAAAAAATCCAGGAAGCAACAAGTGAAAATATACACTGGCTCAAAAGAAACAGTACATTTACTTATATAACACGCACGCTTTTGCGCTACCTTTGCTTTATCATGTGTATCACAAGAAAGAATGATGCTCATATCAAACATTTCTTAATCATATGGTGTAAATCAGCCAAACACAGTCTGAAACAGTTAACTTCTAAAAAGTATCAAATGAAAAGTAAATTATAATAATTAAACAAATTATTAAACTTACACAACTGTATTATACATACACATATATATATATATATATATATATATATATACACACACACATACATACATACATACACACACACACACACACACACACACAAGAATATATATTTATATGCACACAAATTTATATAAACTTCTTTTAAACATCATATACTACTAATATCTTACATATAGGACATGGAACTACTTTTTTAATGCTCTAGATTTCACTACAGGTCTCAAAATCTACAGAAGCCATTGACACTAGGAGGATATTCAGCTCTGAAATTACATACCCATGTATACTCCATTTTCCCTATAAATACCATCTCATCACTTATCCTTGGGTTCACTTCAAATTTAATGTATTAGAAACTGTTAAACAAAAATAGATGCTCTTCACACTCACCATGTACACTTAAAAACAACTCCTATTATATTTCCCTACAAAGAAAGAATGACATTTTATACATCTAACCATATCAGGAATATTTTGTTTGTTAACATGAATACCTTCTTAGTTATGTGATGTACAAACAAATGTTTGGCTGAAATACACTTAAAAGAGTACGTTTTGCCACCTTCTACTCTCTTAATAGTCACATCTTGTTCTTTATAACACCCATTTCAAATTCACAGAATTTTTATACACAAATTTAGGTCCCTCAGAACTAAGCTTACGGAGTCTGTTAACTGACTGCAAAACAACTGAAAATGCTTTCTGCAGATGTTATACCAATACTGAGCATGTCTATTACATGTCACTTGAACAGAAACTCTAGAGACACTTCTTACTTCATCAGCAGTATTATGATCAGCTATCACACTACCAAAAGCCAGCCTTGTTTCTGTAACCTGCTGTTTCATATTACCTAATGCAGCCTCCTCATCACCTCAGAACTTAAATTTCTCACTCTCGCACAAAGGAACATAATTTCAAAGGCATGGGACTTTGTACACCTCTCTCTGTCTGTAAAACAAATCAGCAGCCTGGATTCATTTAAAATTCACCTAAAGCAGTATCTGCTGAATACAGTCATGCTTCTCATCTCCTAGTTAAACCAATTTAGCTTAACCCATCCTAAGATAGAACTCACAAACTACTACTTTCCGGTAAAATCATACATCATGTGAATTTAACTTTCCATTTCCTCATCCTACTCTGGAATTTTCATAAGACATGCTTTTACACTCATTCATTTTTCTCCTTCTCTCACCTATAACACTTACTGTCTGTAAGCTACAATTTTTGTTACCTCCTCCTCACTTATCTTTCCTCCTTTGTTTTCCTCTTTTCTTACCTTTCTTGCTTAACCACATCTTTCTTCCTAGTGTCAGCCCACCAACCTGCATATCCTTTTTCAACAGTGTATATACTGTAATGAATGCTCCTTTCATTTGTATATTGTATTTTATACTCCACATTATTTTTTTCTTTAGTTTAAAATAAGTTATAGCTTGATAATTTCAGTGTTATAAAATATTACCACAAAATATACATACATTGTATTTCATTATTGTTTTAAAACTGTATTGTACAGCATTATGCAATACATCTTGCTTTTGCATTTGTACTGTCACAAATCTGTATTGATTTATAACTCTCCACAAATCTAAACATAAATTGGATTTTTGTACTGGGGCTTTTCTACAATGGTCTCCAATGGGGGGGGGTCTTTTTTTAGGCCCAGTCGGACTAACCCCGTAAACAAATGGCAATAAATAATAAACCGATGGACGGTAGCCTTTCAAGATGTTCTTAGCATCTATCCATATACTATATTAGTGGACATATGGAATGGATACATAACATCCTTATGTAGGCATGTCACCTTCCATAAGTCCTTCATATATATTTCCCTAATTTATTACCTTCATAATGTAAATGTACATTCAAAAACATATTTCATACAAAGGATTGTTCCATAATGTTATAGCTATATTAACATATATATTAACCATTGTGTGCTTATGGCTACAGCTTAACACTGATAACTTCTTCTTCTTTTGGCTCTTCCCGGTTAGGGGTCACCACAGCGGATCACCTGTCCGCTCATGATTAGCAGTGGAATTTTACGGTGTCAAGTTGCCAGCCCAGCGCCCAACCTTCCATGAAAAGTACTTAACACTGATGATAACTAATCTTGAAATAAAAAGACATTCTGGAACACTAACAAAGTGAGCTTGTACAGTGTGAAACGTATGATAAGCATGTACTAAAATGTATTAAATGTTAAAACCCCAGCTATCTAATACTGCATGATTCCATACCCTCCTACTACCTGCTCTCCTATACTCAGCACCAGTACTGACAAACATTCAACTAACTCAACTACACAAACTTGAGCAGTGCTACAAGGATGCAAAATTTGCAGCCAACTTCTCCACAGATCACATCACTATTTGGCCCTCAGAGACCTCCGGTGGCTTGAACTACCTCACCAGCTCACATATTCACAACTCCCTAGTATTCAAAATTTATTAAACAAGTCAAGTGACTGTCCATCTCTAGCCGACCTTGTAAAATCATACAACCCACCCAGAATCTTGCACTCTACTGACAGAGAACTTTTACATAAATTGAAACCTAATATCTCTGCAGGCTGTTGTCTCTACTCCCAAAAAGTGTGAAAAACCAGGAAAACTATCTTCTTAAGAGTAGGACAGGACTGCTTGTTAAAGTCATTCAAACTACAGCTAAAGTCTCTTCAAATGTGCTGTACCGGAGTAGCACATCACTCCTCTTCAACTTCATCCCTCCCTAACTCCCCTCCCCACATCCTCCCCCTCCTCCCTGTGCTGCAACTCACCCTCCCCACATCCTCCCTGTGCTGCAACTCACCCTCCCCACATCCTCCCTGTGCTGCAACTCACCCTCCCCACATCCTCCCTGTGCTGCAACTCACCCTCCCCACATCCTCCCTGTGCTGCAACTCACCCTCCCCACATCCTCCCTGTGCTGCAACTCACCCTCCCCACATCCTCCCTGTGCTGCAACTCACCCTCCCCACATCCTCCCTGTGCTGCAACTCACCCTCCCCACATCCTCCTGTGCTGCAACTCACCCTCCCCACATCCTCCCTGTGCTGCAACTCACCCTCCCCACATCCTCCCCCTCCTCCCTGTGCTCCCTGTGCTGCAACTCACCCTCCCCACATCCTCCCCCTCCTCCCTGTGCTGCAACTCACCCCCTCCACATCCTCCTCCTCCCTGAGCTGCAACTCACCCCCTCCACATCCTCCTCCTCCCTGTGCTGCAACTCAGCGCCCCCCACATCCTCCTCCTCCCTGTGCTGCAACTCAGCGCCCCCCACATCCTCCTCCTCCCTGTGCTGCAACTCAGCGCCCCCCACATCCTCCTCCCTGTGCTGCAACTCAGCGCCCCCCACATCCTCCTCCTCCCAGTGCTGCAACTCAGCGCCCCCCACATCCTCCTCCTCCCTGTGCTGCAACTCAGCGCCCCCCACATCCTCCTCCTCCCTGTGCTGCAACTCAGCGCCCCCCACCTCCTCCTCCCTGTGCTGCAACTCAGCGCCCCCCACATCCTCCTCCTCCCTGTGCTGCAACTCAGCGCCCCCCACATCCTCCTACCTGTACTGCAACTCGCTCCCACATCCTCCTCCGCCTCCTACCAGTGCTGCAACTCCCCCCTGAGGTGCCCTGTATTCACCTTACAATGCATCCTTTGACCAATTACTGATGGATTTCTAGAGCATCAGCAAGTCAAATGGCATTATATATACTTCGTCTAAGGATCTAAATCTCTTCTGCAACATCAAATGAACAGTTTGGAGGGAGAGGTATATCGCTCAGTGGATATCGCTATCCTGCAACACTCTCCATCAACACAAAACAAAGTTCATCCCTGTCCATATTCAAGCGCAACCTTGCTCTATGGCTAAGAAATAGAAAATTTACTCCAGGACCACCCCTATACTACTAATGGAGAGGATCAGCTCTTAAATACTTTATCCCATGCATGATCTCTTGTATGATCCTAGTTATTCTCATTAAGGAAAATACAGAACTACTGACCACGGGATGGGTAAGGCCAAATGAGATAGGTAAATTTGAGCACAGAATGTAAAAGTGGTTAGGCTTAAAATGTCCCACAAAGAGAGCTAGTCTAGTAATTACCTCTACACTTAATTCACATTTCTCTCTGTATATTTATTGTCTTTCAAATGTTAGTGTCACTTTCTGTATTAGTTATTTAAACATTGGAGCCTTTCTCTCAGGTCCTCTCCTGAAAATAGGTCCTGTACCCAGTCAGACTTTTGCAGTGAACAAAATAAATAAATGATTCCTTATTGCTTCAATCCTACAGTAACTGTTAACTTACATATACTACCCTGTTTGGACCCACACTTCTGCCCTATCAGATTTTCTAAACACTGTAAAGTTAAAATCAAAAGCCCTAACTCAAGCAAGTATTTAAAAAACTGTCCTCCCTTCAGCACATCCGTTTTTATGCTACCCTAACCAGTTCCACAGTTTTGCAAACTGAAAGATTCTCTAAGCACTAAACAAAATGAATTCATGATCAGTTCTTAAATAAGAAGCACATCTCAAACATCTTCAACTGTACAGACTCTCCATTTTTTATACAAAAAATACACATTTTACTAAAACTAAAGTCCATCACTGATCTTGTAGTCTGCTTTTTCTCCTTATTAACTTACTATCTTTGAGTGTCACCATCACCACCCATTTGCCAAGAGGGGACCAACTTGTCTGCCACACTTGACAATAGCCAATTCCCTGTCTTGGGGATTAGAAACGTGATAAACAAACCCAGAATGTCCTCTGTCCCACCAAATATTGTATGCTATAGGACATTTTGCCAACCGTAAGCCACACAATTCACCCGCTCCTAGGGTTTCCACCTTTTCAAATGGCCAAAGTGGAACATTTTCGGTACAAACATCAGATTTTACAGGCCGACACATACCCACGGTCAGTACAAAGGAGAGAACTTAACTTTTTTGCCTAAATAAAAGCTTATTCTTGTAGCATTTTAGTTGCTTATTCTGTTTCTTATAACATTTAGGTATTTTAGATACAGAATAACTGTTTTACGCAACTATTACAATCTCAGGACATTTGTCATTTTTTTAATTTTTTTGTCAGAACACAACTGCCCAAAGAGGGACTGTCCCTCAGAAAGTGGGACAGGTGGTAACCCTACCCGCTCCCAGCATGTTACGACAACCAAACTAGACATCGATAGCATCAGTTCAGCTAAGAAGCTGGGCACACCTAAGAAATGCACTAACACGACTTTATTAAAAACCCACAAACAAGAATACAACGCAGCAAAAAAGTCCGCATGTCCAATATTTCTCTGAGCCTCTTACCTCCAAAAAACATCGGCCAATCCAGGAACTCTTTTTTTTTTTTTTACACACTAGCACTATAAACTTGAAAAGTTAACAGAAGATCAATTAAAATGTATTTTCTGAAGTAAACAAAATATGTAACTCTGTAATTACTACCTTTTCTTGCCAATTTTAGGTCGGATTAAGAAAAAAAACAGTACAATTTTGAACCAAACTCATACAGTTGCATGATACGGTATCCAACTGTGAGTTCTGTAAGTATACTTCCTCACTTTCCCGGAAGTGGTTTATGTGGAAGGGAGTACGAACGAATAAAATGATCTCTTAACATCAAAGTTATAAGGTTGAGGTATGTATGTGTGTTGTAAGGTATTCAACATGCTGTCTTAGAAAGACAAGTATAATCCAATTATAGTTATCCCAATGTCGAACTACTTGTTTGCAGTATATTTTGGATATTTAAACATTTTCACAGCAGTATAGCTTTCCCCAACTCAAACAGGCTGTGTTTGGTGTAGGGAAATAAATGAAGGCGTACACTGCTTTCATTCACCTCTAGAAGGAGGAGCTGTGGGGAGGTTGTAAAAGCTTGCGTGCCTTTTTCTTCGATTTTGGGGATTGTTCGTTTTTATAATGTTCTTTTAGAACTGTTAATTCATGTAGAACACAGGTGTTTGAGTGTAAGTTCAGTTTTGAACTTCGTCTGTCTCTTACATACTATGTTGAAACATCAAATTATTTATTACAAGCTGTTTTACTACCATATGTTTTATTTTCGTATTTGTTTGATAGAGTATGTTATCGAAGTGATGTTATTTTATTTGCAGTCGTTTTTCTTTTTGTGCTATAGTGTCTGGTAAACTATGTTGTAAATGTTTGAATACGTTTAGTAGTGGAGTACTGGGAAGTGCGGTATACTGTTGTATTAGTTGGTTGAGTCCTGTTTGAAATGAAAGTGGAACAGTTGGACGGTGTAATTAAGTCCAAATGTATTTTGTTGGCGCAGGTGATATGTAGTCATTTTAATTGTGAAACTTTAGTTGGGTATACTTATGTCGTTGGTGGGGACTGGACATATGTATTGCAAGGAGAATGCTGCTGTTTCGGTTTATGTTTAAATTGCGTTAGTGCCTGGTATTTTAATTCATCCCAAGTTGTTTCATGTACTTTGTCATTCTATCTGTGCAAATTTTCGGCTGCTGTAACTAAATAACAAATTGTCAGGTTGTTTATTTGGGTACTATGGTAGCTGGCTGGATTAGTGATCCCTGTTAACTTCAGGGCACCGACCTAAGCACGGTTGAAGACCAGTTTCTTGCTTGAGCAAGTATTGGAAACAAATTATTGTTCTATCTGCTGTAGAAACATGAGCATTTGGCAGCCACGATTTTCCCTTTTTTGAAGCTGCTAAGGGAATCTTATAACAGTGTGGTTGTTTTATACGCTTGTTCACCACGGTGATGTGCTGATCTGGATGGACTAATTGCAAGCAGGGCTATAACAAGCAAATTCCATTTTGCACTGACTCATAAGCTGTTAGTTCTACCCCGCACGCCGCACACACACTTGGCACTTAAAAATGGGCAAATCTCTCAAACTCTGCTTTCAAGCACTTAAAATGTGAGTAACATTTCCAAACTGTTCTCCCTAAAATTATTAAAAATACTGATGTTCTTCGTCTACCATTGCTGCAGTCCTGACATATGGGTATTCCGCTGTCCACCATCGGCCCGAATACCAAAGGGCTAGAATCTGGCGTCGGTCATGGCGCTCAAGGCAGACGTCAGTATGTGCCAGTATAAATGCGCATGACCGACGCCATACCCTCAGTCTTTCTTGCCGCGTGGTCCTACGCAGACGCAGCGTTTGCAAGTGCCGTTCGGCTTTCTGGAATTGTCTGTTTTCGAGTTTCAGACCGGAGACCAAGCTGGGCTAAGTACCCCGTTGGGGACACTTTTGTCTTTTTCTTGCCTCAGTATTACCGGATGTCAGAAAAAGTTAATACCTGTATTTCTTGGGGGAAACAGATTCCTCATAGGGATTGCCATTTACTCTGTATTCCTTGTTTGGGCCTGGGCACGGCGTTGTTGGGTGTCGCTTTTGTGCTGCCTTTAATAAGCGCACTATTAAGCGTCGCTTGGACTGTGCTAGGCTGGTGTTTGGTAAACGGTGCAATTATAGCATGCCGTCGGATTCTCCGCTTAGTTCGGCTAAAAAACGCATAGAGTAATCCTTTGCGGTCCAAACAAGATGAGTCCATTGCGGACGCCGGTTCGGTAGGGTCACCGACTACTTCAACGGCTCCTTCTGACAGTTTAGCGGAGTCTCAAGGGGAGCCTTTGCTACTTCTGGAAGTGGCTTCTCCTGTTATAGGCCAGGCTGAAGGGGCTTCTCATATGTCGGTGGTTCCCTCCCCTCACAGAGTTTCTAGGCCTCCCCCTTCTCATAGTAAAAGCCTTTCTAAATCTAAATCTGCCCCTGCTGGTGTCTGTCCACAGGGTCCAGCTCCTAGAAAGCACATGTTAAAGGTGGCGGAGAATTTGATTACTTTAATTGGGGGTTCTATGCCTCCCCCTGAGAAAAGGCCCAGGGTAGAGCCAGGGATAGAGGGTCTGGATCAGTCTTCCAATGACTCTGATTCTTCTGTGGTAGAGCTCCAGAATTTCCCTCTCTGCTCTGATTCAGAGGCTGAGGATTCTACTCCCTCTCGTCCCCTCCTGCAGATTTTTCTTTTTCTGAAACCTGGCATTCCATGAGGGAGCATTTTAAATGGGAAGGCCAGGATTGTTCTGATTCTCGTAAAAGCTTAGAGGATTCTTGTTTTGCCTCAGGATAGGCCTTTGGCTATTCCCCCTGTATTGTATCTTGTTCAGGATGTATTTTCTGGGGCTTCTCTTAACCCTGACTCTTTGCCTCCTGCCCTGCTAAACCAGATAGATACTACAGGGTACCGGAAGCTCACTAGTATTTATACTAGAGTCCTAGGGCTGACCCAGACACCATTACTCAAGGCCCCAAGGGTGTCAGGGCTGCTGTGGTTAGGATTCCAGTTCCTTTGGACAAGGATGCTAGAGCTCTGGATAGGTGGGGTAAGAAGTTGTATACCTCTTCCACTTTAGCTATGAGAGCTTTAAATTGTCAGTTTCATATGCTCAGGTATCAAAATTATTTGCTGGGCCAATTGAAATGTAATGTTGATGCTTTATCTGAAGGTATTGAATGTAAAGAGCTTCAGGATTTAGTGCATGTTTCAGACCGAGTTGGTAAGCATTCTTTGCAATGTGGTTTTGATGCTTTGCAGGCTTCTTCCAGGGTGGCTGCTACTAGTTCAGTTCTTCGCAGGCATGCCTGGTTAAGAGATCAGACATTGTCAGAGCATGTTAAGGCTCGAATTATGGATGCTCCTTTGCAGTCTGATGTTCTTTTGGCCCTCCGGTTGAATCAGTTTTGAAAAAATGGAGGAAAAAGCTGAGTCTATGCAGACAGTTAAGGATTGTTTACAGGTTCAGCCCCCTAAGTTCAGTAGGAATTGGCCTACTAAAGGGTGGTCTTTTCCCTCTTCAGATTATCAGTCTGGGGGCAGGTCTAGGCGAGGTAGGGGTAGTGCTTCCTCTCAGGGCCCTGCTACTCCTAGGACTTTGGGTTCTTTTACCCCTTCTGCTGGGGAGGGCAGGGGTCAGTCCTTTTGGAAACAAACTCAATGACCTGCGTCTTCAGCTGCCGGACTCTGCCATGCTGGCAGCTCCTCTAGGAGGAAAACTGGGACTTTCGCGAAAGACTTGGCATTTGGTTACCCAGGACAAATGGGTATTGGACATTGTAAATCGAGGCTCACAATTTTATTTCCACACTTTCCCTCCTTTCAAAGGTATGCCAGATGTGCCTCATCAGCAAAGACTGGAAGCACAGGCAAAATTTCTTCTCTGCTTCAGTTGAGGGCAATACAGGAAGTACCTTCTGCTGAAAGAGGCACAGGGTTTTATTCCGTCTTTTCTTAGTGCCAAAGAAAGTAAATACTTGGAGACCAATTCTGGATTTGTCCATTCTAAACACCTTTTGGAAATTCCAAAGTTCAAGATGTTAACGTTGCAGCAGTTGCTGCCTATGCTGGGCAAGGATCATTGGATGGTAACTCTGGATCTCACGGAGGCCTATTTTCACATTCCTATCAGGCCCAGTTCCAGGAAGTTCCTGAGATTTCGAATGGGAATTTGCATTATCAGTTCTCTGCATTGCCCTTTGGCTTGTCTACTGCCCAGGGTATTCACAAAAGTCCTGGCTCCAGTAATTGCTTTTTTCAGACTGCAAGGAATTCAAATTTATCCTTATCTGGACGACTGTTTGATTCTGGCTCATGGCAAGCAAGAACTTCTTCAACATCTTCACTATGTAATGACAGTTTTAAGATGCCTAGGGTATTCTGTGAGCGAAATAAAGTCCAGTCTAGTACCCTCACAAGAGATGTGTTTTCTGGGTGTGTGACTGACTACAGCAATCCAGATGGCATTTCTTACCCTGGACAAACAAAGACATCTTCATCAATACTTCCAACAGCTTTCAGTAATGTCCAGGCTGACTGCAAGGACAGTCCTTCAAGCCTTAGGGTTCATGGCATCTTGTATTCTAGTACTTCCCAATGCCAAACTGCATATGAGGGAGTTACAATGGTATCTCAAAAGCGTGTGGACTCAACACAGCCACGATTTGGACACTGTCATTCGGATTCTCCCTTGCATACTAAAAGTATTTCTGTGGAGGGCTCAGGAATGTCACCTAAACAAGGGACTCTCTGTGACCCAGCCAGAGGCATGTCAGATATTAACGACAGACGCCTCGGAGTCAGCCTGGGGAGCTCATCTCGAAGGGACATGGATTCAAGACCTTTGGCCCCCAGAGCTACTTCATTTACATATCAACATGAAAGAGATGCTGGCAGTTCAATTTGCTTTGGAAGCATTCAAGAGCCTACTTCAATCAGGACTGGTGTTGATTCGAACAGACAACATAACAGTCATGTGGTACATCAACAAGCAAGGGGGAACCCATTCTTATCCATTGTGCAGACAAGCAATGCTAGTATGGGAAACTGCTTTAAAACTGCACATCACTCTTCGAGCACAGTTTCTGCCAGGAGCACAAAATTCTTTAGCAGATGTTCTGAGCAGACAGATTGTGGATCCTCGCGAATGGAAGTTGGATCATCAGGTGTTTCTGCAGTTGACCATGGCTTGGGGAACTCAAGACATAGATCTGTTCGCTTCTCAACTGCCAAAGTTTTGCACAAGGCTGTTTCATCCGAAAGCCTGGACAGTAGATGCACTATCCTTCAGCTGGAGAAACCAGCACGTGTATGCCTTTCCTCCTTTGCCTCTTCTTCCAAAGGTATTGTTGAAAGTCAGGAGGGAAAAGCCTTGCATGATTCTGATAGCACCAGATTGGCCTCGACAACATTGGTACCCTCTCTTCAGGAGTTTAATTCATGGGACACCTTGGCCATTACCACAGATTCCTCACTTATTGACTCAGGAGGACAATCATTTTCTCAATATCAGTGTGCGATCTCTTTACCTGACGGCCTGGAGAATTCAGTTTTGAGGAAGGAAGGCCTGCAGCTTCCACAACAAGTTTTGGATGTTCTTTTGGAAGCCGGGCATCCTGCTACTCGAAAGTTTATGCTGATAAATGGAAGAGATTTTTCTTTGTAGTGCAGCTCGAGGCTTTGATGTTAAATTGCCTAACTTAAGTTGTATTTTGCAATATTTGACTGTTTTGTTAGACATGGGATTGTCTTTCTCTTCTGTTAAAGTGCATGCTGCAGCTATTTCTGCTCACTATGAATGTGACCCTCCTTTGTTTTCTCATCCTTTGGTTAAACAGTTTCTTAGAGGGCGAAAGTATATAAGACCCCCGAGAAGAGCTCCCACTCCAGCCTGGGATCTTAATTTTGTTTTGGAGAAGCTGACTCTGCCTCCATTTGCACCTGCAGCTACAGCTGAGTTGAAGTTGTTGTCTTGGAAGACTGCTTTTTTGTTGGCTGTTACTTCTACTCAAGGGTCTCTGAATTACAGGCCCTCATGGCAGTAGAACCATTTCTGATTTTCACATGGACAGAGTTTCCTTACGTACTAATCCTACTTTTATGCCTACAGTAATTTCAAATGTGGCACTGAACCAATCTATACATTTGCCTACTTTTTATGCTGACCCCCAAAATAAAGGGGAAAAGTTTTGCATTCTTTGGCTGTGCATAGGCATTTCAGATATTATTTGAGCAGAACCAAAGAGTTCAGAAGGTCTCAACAGTTGTTTGTTTCTTTTGCTTTGACTTCACAAGGGATAGCTGTTTCAAAACACACTATCTCCAAGTGGATTGGCCATTGTATTGCTTTTTGTTATTCTCATCATGGGAAAGATGTTCCTGCTGGGATCAGGCCTCACTCTACTAGGGCTACGGCCACCTCTACTGCTTTTCTGAGAGGGGTAGCTGCTAAGGACATTTTGGAGGCAGCTGCTTGGAGTTCTGTACATACATTTACTAAGCATTATCATTTACCTCTTTATTCTAGGTATAGGGCTGGGTTTGCCACTGCTATTCTACAGGGCATGTTAGCAGCTCCTAATTCTGTTTAGTTGGCCATCCTCCCTGTTTTCCGTTGCTCTGGGATTCTACCCATATGTCAGGACTGCAGCAATGGTAGACGAAGAACATAGTACAGTTTTGTACCTACCATAAATGTAGATGTTCGAGGATATCCATTGCTGCAGTCCAATTCCCTCCTACCCCCTTATTTAGGTTTGGGTTTTGGGTGGTGTTTTTTGCATTCTGACGTCTGAGGCAAGAAAGACTGAGGGTATGGCGTCGGTCATGCGCATTTATACTGGCACATACTGACGTCTGCCTTGAGCGCCATGACCGACGCCAGATTCTAGCCCTTTGGTATTCGGGCCGATGGTGGACAGCGGAATACCCATATGTCAGGACTGCAGCAATGGATATCCTCGAACATCTACATTTATGGTAGGTACAAAACTGTACTTTTTTAGGTTAGGAATATCTTGCCTGTTAAAGGCATTCACTTGGACAACTATAAACATAATATGACCTAAAAAAGTTGTGAATGTGATGCTCGAGAAAAAAAATGTGCTGAGTACAAAGAATATGCCTAGCTACCCACTTGCAATGCACAGCCCGGGTGAATGAGATCACATATCTGAGAAAACATCCCTTCAGATGCAAGGATGTACAATAATATATGTAAGAATTGTATAAATCAACTCTTCCCCCAGGTAAAAATCTCCTATCCTATCCTATGGTCTAGCACGTCTCTGGAACTCTCTACCACTAATCCATTAGTACTACCTCTGACCGCTTTATATTCAAAAAAATCTTTTCACTCACATGAGTATCCCAGTGGGAATGCTCCTGCTCCCACCCCACATAATTTACACTGACAGTTTCCATTTTTCTTTCCTCTCCCCCTCTTTACACTGGCAGTTTCCATTTTACTTTCTCTCCTAACTCGTACATCCTTCCCTTGTACTTACTAAGCTGGCAGTTTCCATTTTACTTTCTCTCCTAACTCGTACATCCTTCCCTTGTACTTACTAAGCTATTTACAAAGAATGTATTACAATGTACCTCTCAAGTGCAAGCTTCCTAAGATGTAATGGCTTCTCAGTATTTATACTGTAATGTTCCTTTTTTTACTGGTCTATATCATCTTTAATAGTTTTCACTAGTCTGTACTATTTGTAATGTTTTGCTCTAGTCTGTAACATTTGTAAAAATTGTAATCTAAAACCTATTGTAACCTTGTTCTCCCTGGGACTCCATTGAAAACAGGTTCATCTTGGCCCAATGGACTATCCTGGGAAACCAACTGTAAATAAATAAATGTACATGTTCACAGATAACAGAGATGTGGTACAACATCTAGTTTTGGAAGCAGTTTACAAATTTAAAACACGGATGGAAAATGGAATTATGCTTAGCAGTGCTTTTGGGATGTAGCCATGAAGACAGAGGGCTTGTGCTACAGGGATCGCACTGTATCATTATATAGAGAGAGATGAAGACATTAAAAAAGGCAAGTGAAAATATTTGCAAAAAAGGACACAATGGGGAGAAGATACGAATGGAGAAAGGCCTGCAGAGGGGGGAGGAGGAGGTAGGATGAATGAGATAAAGTAAGTGAGGGAATGATGAGATGAGGAAGGATGAAATAGGGAGAAAAGAGTGTGAGGGAGCTGTAGGATTCATGTAATGTGAACCATGGGTGCAGCTGCACTTTGACATCCAATTACATCTGGACATGTCAGAGAGTGGAGTGGCTGTCGGACTTTAATGGAGCCCTTTCCACCCCTCTTCCTGTGAGTTTACTTTACTAGAGGCAGAGTATTTATCTTTGGAATGACGTATATTGTGATACACTGTAGGCAGCACTTGTGGCAATAAAGAGGGTACATATGTGTGCAAGCAGCATAATTACACTTACTGTTAGGACTTGATTTAATGTTACTCTTCCCCTCAAGTTGTACAATGCTGGGGAGTGGTTATTAGTTAGGAAGTGATGTAAGGAGCTTAGTAGAAATGCTTGCAGGACATCTTTGCTGATAATACTGGATGCAGGCAGTGCATAATTTACTTGGCCTTTACAGTCTTCTTATTTACCCCAAATACCACATTGGTGTTTGGGATCAGATTAATTCTTTGTTCGTTAATGCTGTTACCTTTTTTTGCCCAACCACATCCTTTTCCTGTCTTTTGGCACAGCTCTCCAGTGCTGCTGGAGCTTTACTACCACAGTGTAGATCCTGTTGTGGTTTGATTTTTTTGTTTTTTTCTAAATGAAAAAAAGTTTTCTTTTTTGGGGGGGGGGGCATTCTGAGTCCCTCACTTGAACATTCATTTTCTTGTTAAAAATAAAAAAAAATGGGAGGCTGTTTTTTTTTTTTAGGTTAGTGTGATCCTTTACACTACAGATTTTTTTTCTCTTCCCAATAGGTACTATGTCAGGATGAATACAGTGATAATTAGAGCACGGCGAATAGAAAATTTACTACAGTAATGCACAAGTGACAGTAAAGTCTTGAAATGGCAAAGCT
This sequence comes from Protopterus annectens, assembly GCF_019279795.1. Classification (NCBI taxonomy): domain Eukaryota; kingdom Metazoa; phylum Chordata; order Ceratodontiformes; family Protopteridae; genus Protopterus; species Protopterus annectens. The sequence continues at coordinate 208,282,310 of NC_056728.1, read as the reverse complement.
GTGGGCAGAGGCTGTAGCATCTTCATATTCACACTTCCATTGTTAATTTTCAGTGTATAAAACATAAGCACTCTATTTTTAATTTCAAAATTCATGCAGGAATCTGACTAGATAAGCTCTGAGCATTTATGTTTGGTTCTGAAGAGAAGGTCATTCAGGTGTGCCATAGGGTGCAACCCACAAACCAGGGTTGACTATAGATAGTATAACCTGGAACAGCCTTCTAAAAATTGTAGTTTATTTGGCCGTTTGGGCAGTTTTCCATCTCTTTCAGTTTGCTGGCTTAAAAGTCTTTCTGTACTTGTTCCCCGCCTTTCCTGTAACTAGTCTAGTCCAGGTACAGATTTGCTGTATTCCAGGACTCTTAGTAAGCTTCTGAGCCCCCCAAGCCTTTCTGTGTTGGAGGGAAGCCTTGTAGCTTATCAGTGGGAATGGTAAGCATTAGGTAGCCTATCTACCACAAGAGTAGTGGTTCCTGGCCCAGAACTTGTAGCTATTGGCCATTTGGTCAGTTTTTTTCCATCTCTTTCAATGTTCTGGTTTAAAAGCCGTACTTGTGCTTGTTTCCCACATTTCCTGTAACTAGCCTAGTCCAGATACAGAGTTGCTGTATCCAGGACTGTTGCTAAGCTTCTGAGCCCCGCAAGCCTTTCTGTGTTGAAGGAAAGCCTTCTAGCTTCTCTGTGGGAGTGGTAAGCACTAGGTAGTCTGTCTACCATGAGAGGAGAGGTTCTTGGCCCAGAAATTGTAGTTTATTGACCATTTGGACAGTTTCTCAGTCTCTTTCAACTTTCTGATTTAAAAGACCACATCCGCGCTTGTTTCCCATCTTACCTGTAACTAACCTACTGGTAGCACTAGAAAGCCTTAAACTGATACAAGCCTTCTAGCTTAGGAGAGAGACTTTGGAGTGATTAAGTATCAGTATTTTATACTTTCTTGCTGTCCTTAACTGTTTTCCGCCTAAATGCAGATTTTCCAGCGTTTATTGTGATTTAAAAGCTTGTTTTTTTCACATATTGTACTTATTTGACTGCATGCACTTTCAAAAAGTTTCTTTTTGTTTAAATAATTTAACTGTTGTAGGCTAAACACTGAAGTGCAATACCCTTTTCTGATCATTGTAGTCGTTTAGAACTGTTTTTAGTGTATTTTTTACTGTTTTTGCCGTATCATTTTTAAAAAAAGAAACAAAAAAAAACAAAAAATCCTTGTTTCCTGCCTTTCTAAGCTGGTATAGTCCTTTTTTTCAGGCTAGTGCTGAATTCAGGGCTGTGATACTAGTTTCTGAGTTGCCCATACCTTACTTGGATAGAAGAAAGTTTCTCTATTCATCTGTGAGAGAGAGGAGCTCTCCTATCTGTTCCTGGAGGAGTGGTTCCTGCCCAGAAGTTAGTAGTTTATTGGCCATTTTGGGCTAATTTCTCTTTCATTTCCCTACTATAAAAAACGCGTTTGCACAATTTTGCACACCAGGCAGTGCTGGTTAGCTACGGTTAAATTATTCCCGGCTCCACTAAGTCTCCGCTTCAGTTTTTCCATTGAAACTAGTCTAACTCTCAACATAAGCACTCAAAAAGCATCTTGCAGCTCAGCACTTGCGCAGACCTAATAGCAAGCCCTAATATACCCTGACACTGATTACCCAGCAGGGCAAGACTCTCTATTCACCCCTCACCAACCAAGCAGCTCACCCTACTATTCAGGCATAACCAAAGGGCAACTTCAGGTGCATTCTCCAGTCCAGATGGTGAATCTGGGTATCCTGAGGCAATGGTAAAACTGCCTCATGTACACAGACATAGACAAAACACTAACATATGCGAGAGATGCAGTTATACAGCCAAACTGGAAGCTAAGCTGTCCCCACCCAAGACTGGAGCAGACAGTCATGAGGAGAAGGTTAACACTTGCACCACAACTCCAGCTGCACGCAGACCTACTAAAACAGCACTGGCAAAAAATACACAAAATCATACTAGGAGGCTCTAAATAAAAACCTGCAAAAGCATCAGAGGCTTCCAAAGCAGACACCCTAACCTATGAACACCCAAACAACCTGCACTAACCGTCACAAACCAGACAACACATAAAACACAGTGTGCTGCACAATCATAGCCCTTAAGGTGAAATAACATACCTAACACACTAGTAATAGGTGACTGTAGTCAGGCACGCTGACGTCGCATTTACTAGGCTGGACAAGCAGAAGGTTACTGTTAGCCGCCTGTTGGGAGCTAGAATCCGCAACATAACACAAGCCACTCGGGTCACTCCAGAACAAGTACAAATATGACTGTTATTGTTCATGTTGGTGTGAATGACCTGAGACTTACCTCCCTGGACTACATGAAAAGAGACATGGAAGAGCTCTCTGATCATGTAGCCCAGGCTGATATGACCCTGAGAGCATCCTGCCTTCACCAAGAATGATGCCTCTGTATAAAGAAAAAATTATCAATTTCAACAATTGGCTAAGCTTCTGGTGTCATTCAAAGGGGATCCAGTGTCTGTCAGCCTGGGACGACATGCCCAACAAGCCACGTTGCTTTGCAAGAGATGGTTTGCACCTGTCACCCCTAGGCTTTCGAATACTGGCCAAGGCTCTTGCTGCCCCCATAGTGCCTTCTTTAGGCAAGGCTCAAAAGTCAAACCCACCTCCGTAAACAGCACAATTAACAAAAAACTGAGGGTTATGTTACTCAACGCCAGGAGTTTAAATCTCAAAATGCATGCGCTCGAAGCACTCCTCATTATGGAGAACGTCTACATCTGTGCAGTAACTGAAACCTGGTTCAAGGCTCCAGAGAGCACCCCAGCACTACTGGGCTACAATATGAATGTCGAACCCAGCACGGAGGCTCGGCCAGAACAGGAACACAACCTTGCTGTAGTATAACTTTTGTTTCGCGGCTCCCCACCACAAAAGCTCCGTTGACAAGAATGTAATGATAAAATTGAAATTTATTCCGTGTGAACTTCCACTCTAACACGTATAACAAATACTTAAACAGTCTCAATGTCACAAGATACGATTACTGTTACAACAGAGGTTAAGCGCTTTCATCTGTAGCTCACAGACTTCCTCAGAACCATTTTTTCACTTCCGATACTCTTTTAAATACGCCCCTTTGGCGCCAAAATTGTTTTAATTTAATGATACGTTTAAAAACTTTGAATACTTTATTTTGTGTGTACATAAACAGATAATTAATGATGGTAATAGTAAAGTCCATGAATAGCTATTATTATTGTGTAATTTCTTGTTACTATATGCTAGTACATTATAACTTGGTTGACAATGTGACGCTGATCGAATAAATAATGGAATAATGTTACATATGCACTAGTGTTGGTGAGTGTATTAGCCCATTGTGAATGGCTTCCTCAACGCTAATGCTTTATTGATCAATGAACTCTGAGCTAAAGGTAAAGTGCTAGGTGCAACAATCTACATACATATTCTGTGTTACAAAGGGGTTAATAGTGTATAGTACTAATTATATACAATCAATATAAATAAGTGCTGATGAAATCACTATCAAAATTCTAATATAATAATAATTTAATATGATGGACAATTTTGAATGAACAATTTTAATATCTAAATCAATTCTGATTCTACTATCTAAAAGTATATATGTCTACATTAAATGAGCACATATAATAAATAATAATTAATATTGCTTTGATAATTGATATATGTATATATTTTAATAAAAAATATAAATATTAAATATTGAATGATATGTATATGCGTCAGTCATAATTATAATATATCACTAATAATTACTTTAAATACTTTAAAAATACATAAATTTAAA